>NW_026876730.1:0-197992 GCF_032173495.1 Musca vetustissima
AAATGCTGTCATTTGGTATTGCGGGTTCGTAAATCTTCTTTGCAGAATATTTCAATATTCGTTAATATTTTGACACATCCATTGTATGCAGGACCCTCTTCAGTTATGGCCCTGGACCTATTTTCAATCGATGTTGCTATAATTTGGCATTCTGGGGTTTTGGAGAGTTAAGAGACCTTTTAAAACACAGAGTCTTAATTTATGGTATTTTGATTCTCCTAGGCGTATCTGCATCCTAAGTAGCTGGAATTTGTATTCAGTGGTTTTTTGAGGCCAAAACAAATATTTATAAAGGTTCCTCTCCATTTATAGTTCTAGATCCATTTTTCAATCGAAGTTGCTATAATTTGGCATTCTTGATTTTTGGATAGTGAAGAGACCTTTAAAACCCCAGCATTTGCAACCTAAGTAGCAGCCATTTGTATTCATGGCTTTTAGGGGGTAAACAACTACTCCGTAAACCATTTATCCGTATGTTGAAGGTCCAATTTTGCAACTGAAGTGGCTGTACTTTAGTATTGAGGGTTCTTGGTTGATATACAACATGTTCGCAGAAATTGTGCCTGTTTCCGTACACAACAAATACGAGGGCAGTTCGGAAAGTTCTTAGCCTAGCATAGAAAGTGCGGTATAAACAGAAAAAAGTTAAGTCCCTGTTATTAACACATTTAAACTTTTATTTCTATCTGGCAACTCCTTCATATAGAAACAGGTGTTCAAAAAAGACGCATCCGCAATTTTTTACAATGAAAACGAATTTTTATAATTTTTCCATTGTAAAGATTTGCGGATATTTTCGCCCTCTAGTGTGGTAATGGGTTACTAAATAATATCTGAATACATAGACATCTGTTAATATTTAAATGTAACTCCCACATCTGAGTACATATGTGCCCACAGGAGTAAATTTTCACACAAAAGTCAGGGTCTATTTGACCCGCTAAATATTGATCGATCTTCAACAAAACAGTCATGCTTATTCTTTGGTCAGACCCGTTTCTCTGTGCTAAATTTCGTGATGATCGGGCCATAATTGCGGCCTCAGGAGAGAATAGAAAAACAGAGAAAAATAAAGTTTTTGGCCCATTTCATCGCCTAAATGTTAACGGATCATTACCAAAAACAATAGGGGTCTTCATTGGCCAGGACCGGCATACATGCAAAACTTTAATGGATAGACTGACGGACACACATGGCTAGATCGACTCTGCTAGTCGAGATATGACGATCGGTACACTTAAACTTTTGGGGCTGCACAAAGCTAAAATATGTACTCTGACAACATAAAAATAATATTATCCCAATCAAAATTGTTAGAAATGTAAACAATTGCAATTTTTGCCACACTTAGGAGATATCATCATTAACCTAATGTGATTGTGGCGCTTTATTTATTGATTGTCAAACTTTTTGTTGCAGCTAATTGGCTATTTGCCCACTGAGTCAAATCGAAATTAAACGATTTTTTGTTTGCAGTTTCTTTGTGATTTTCAAATAAATCAATTGTTCTTGTTTTCACATATATCGGTGAGCATTTATCTACACCTCTCACCGTTATCGATGCCATTCACCATTCACTTCTTCCGAAATCTCAAATTGCATTTAGAAATGATTTTATTTTGCAACATTTGTTGCATCGATGCTGTGGGAATTGCAATTCATTGATATGAAGCAGCAACAAAAAATCAGTTCAAATTTGTTTTGCAGAAAAGTTCTACCTTTTTGTGTTTAATTTATTTCAATTAATTGTTTAATTTATTTTTAGTATTCTATGTATTAAATTTAGTTGAATTTGCCGACATGAGAGTGTGTGTGTGTATGTGTTTGTGTCTGTGTGAATGCAATTTATGCAAATTGTATTGTATTTAAATTCAATTCTTTGCCATTCTTTAATTTCATTTGAGAGCCAAACAGTCGCACACACATACCCATCCAATTAAATCTAATCAAGGTTAAAGAATTGACATTTTGTGCCTTTGCTGCAGTCAGTAGCCAAATAAGTAAATTATTTGATGAAATAGTAATCAACGACTCTCTCCCATGAAATGGGAAGCAATCAACAATATTTAATTGTCTGTCTGATTATTATTTTATAAGTTGGGGAAAATTATGTACACGTTTTATAAATTAAAAAAGAAAATGATGAACTTTAAAAAAACAAAATTAACACTAGTACAAAAACAACTGTGCATTTAATGACACTTTTTTTAAAATTTGGTGAATTTTTTATAATAATCGTAATTCTATGAGGTACAAAAAGTCACCATATTTTAAAAAAAAGTGTCATTAAATGCACAGTTGCTTTTGTACTTGAAATCGGAAAGCGGTCAAAATGACCGCCTTCGGCGTTCTAGTGTTAAATGTCATTTTGTATCCGATCTTTAGAATAGATTAAGTTCTCTCAAAACGTATTTGGACGATTACGAGAGTTATGTTTATACCTACGAGGGCAGTTAGGAAACATCTTTAGAATAGATTAAGTTCTCTCAAAACGTATTTGGACGATTACGAGAGTTATGTTTATACCTACGAGGGCAGTTAGGAAACATATTAACCTAGCACAAAAAGCGCGGTATAAACAGAAAAAGTTAAGAGTTTTAGAAATTTCCATCTCTGTTATTAGCACATATTAAATTTTGTATCGATCTGGCAACTCCTACATATAGACACAGGTGTTCAAAAAAACGCATCCGCAATATTTTTACAATGGAAAAATTAGAAATGCGTGCCGTCATTAAATATTTACATAAAAAGGTTTATCGGGACAAGAAATTCATAATGATATGGTGAATGTTTTAGGTGAAAGTGCTCCTTCATAACTGTTGATGAGACATTGATCCAGAGAAAAAATAACAATCCAAACAATGGACTGAAGCTGGAGGAAGTTCCCCAATGAAGGCAAAAACAATTTAATCGGCTGGTAAGGTTATGTCAACGGGTTTTGGGACTTCAAATGTATTTTATTGATTGACTACCTGCAGAAGTGTAAAACAATTAATTCAGAGTACTATTGCAACCAGGGATGGTCCGTGGGACGAATTTTTAGGTTTTCGACCGTCAAAAAGGTGTAAACGTCGAAAACGTCATATACCTATATAAAATGTAGTAAACGTCGTTTATTTCAATATTATCAGCATATAAAGTTATTTTCAAGAATATAGTACAAAATGAAAAAAATTCGCTGTTGCAAACAAAAATTTACTGTGAAAAAAATGCATTTCGGGCTGCGTACGTCCCTGGACGCATGTATTATACGTCGGAAATGTATGCCATTTACGTCACTGTTTCTGACACGCCATCTCTGATTGTAACCTTTTGGATCAATTAAATGTACAAATTCGAGAAAAACGTCCTGGCTTACAACACAAGACAATGCACCAGTGCACAAGAGTGTTTTGACAATGGTTAAAATCAACGAATTAAAGTAAGAGTTGCTTGACCAACCACCTTATTCTCCTGATTTAGCTCCCAGTGACTTTGACTTGTTCCTACATCTAAAAAATCTTACTGGCAAGCAGTTACAGTTGTAATCCACTGAAGATGCAATTACAGTTGTAAACCACTATTTTCAAGAACTTGAGGAAAACTATTTTAATCAAGGGATAGAATTGCTAGAAAAACGTTGGACTAAAAATATTTTTGAAAAACTAACTATTCTCTTTTATTGATAAGCTAAGAAGTTTCCGAACCGCCCTAGTACAGTACGCTTTCTAACCGAATTGGTTCTAATTTGATTTTCCAGGTTCGCATGGTGTGTCAAATTTCCCTATTGGTTCACATTTTAGGCAAACCCCATATAACGCTACATTCAAAATTTCGGCAATTTTTTATTTTCGTTTCTCATTGAGTAGAAAATCTCCCTACTAAAAATGATCAATATTGGCCCATGTTTCGGTGTTTTGCCGGGTTTGGGCATGTTTTTCAACCGAATTTGCTCTAACTAGATTTATCGAACTCTTATGGGTTATGAAATCTTCTCACCAAAAATTATTAAAGTTAGTTTACGGCTTGTTATAGCTCCCATTTTCGGTATTTTGAAGATTTCGGCTGCATTTTCCAACCGATGGGACTGTAATTTGGTATAAAGGCTTCGGTACTATAATGTCGTTCGGTTAAGGATGTAAGTATACAAGAGCTATATCTAAATTAGAACCGATTTAAAGCAAACATGACACTTGTGCTCTCCTTGAGAGGAAAATGGCACAAAAAAGGGGCTTTTTGCCTAAGCCAGGTCTGCCTTATTACCATTAAACTTTAATTCTTTCAGGAACTTTAATTTGTCAGTTCTTCTTGCCATTCGTCAGCATGTTCAAAATACATAATTTTGTGTTACAAAAGATTTGAGGGTTGATAAGAGTCGGAAAAACAGACTCTAATAAGACTGTTGTTGCTGGTGTTGAGATTTTATGACGCACATGATGGGATAACTCTCCACAGATCAAATTCTATTATTAGAACAAATAGTTTATTGATAAGTATTTTGTGTTGTTGAGATTAGGTTAAGCAAGAATAGTTTAAGTAGTAACTAAGGATAAATATTTTACAATAAAATCAGTGCCTTATGACCATTCAACAAGAACTGTCGGGATCAACGTGTCTCATATATATTTTTTTATATATTGGGCACTATTTTAACAATCGTTAGAATGTAGGCCTCTGTAAATCTGTTTGTATATCGATATCATGATGCAATATTAAGGTGATGTATCACAACAACAACCTATGTCTCGATTATCTGTCAAATTTTTCCATATAATATTTCACTTTGACAGTTAATCAAGACATCAGCTGCGCTAAATGGACTACCTATTCATTGTGCCATGATCGATATCATAGAATGATACGTGGACCCATACTCATCAAACCGTGTATAATTTCAAGCGGTTCGGGACATTTTGATCGGCTAGAAAAAACATAAAAAATCAAATATGTTTCGCCTATTGTCAGAATGATCGGTCCAAACTTCCGGATTCTACATTAATTACAATGTATGCACGTTGGAATTCCACAAATGAAGATATGACAATCGTTGTACTAATCCAAAGCCTCCTGGATCCAATATTGTGTGGTTGAGTTATAAACCTTCGGTCCATAATAAAATATTTCCAGTAATTGTGTAAAATATACGACATTGGAGAGACACTAAGTATATATCTACTGTAATAGCACGTTTACATAGTGCAGGATTTCCTTAACCCAGTGGATATAAATTGTCCAGAAAAATTTTCTTAAGTACTTCGTAAAGAATATGCCACTAGCCGAGTCAAAGTGGTTTATAAAATATTAACTATCATTTTAATAAAGGATTTCAACAATTGGTTCTTCCCTGGGAAATGAGTCGATCCCAAGTTGGACTTAGGTCTGTCCTATTATGAATGACTTATAATGAGAAAACTATATTTTCCGAAGAATTTCCCTATTACTCAATATGTTCCTTTTCGTTATTATGTACTTATGATGACAAAAACATATTTTTCGAAAACTTCCCTATTATTCAATATGTTTATTTTCGTTATATCATATATTTGTAGGTCAAGAATATATTTTAATAAAAAAGTTGAAATTTTGTTGGAAAAGTAAGAACGAGAGTCACTTATAAAATATTTGAAAACAATTCCCGACAAATATTTGTTTCTAATGCAATAATGAATGTCAAGCTCAGCTTATTTTCTTATTTTTTTAAATATTGAAAATATATTTAATAAAATTTTAATTACACAACAACGTTACTAAAATTTCGAATGTAGTTGCTCCTCTAAATATTACGTACGCCAACTAATTTTATTTAAACCGGGTCAAGGATTTTCTTCTTATTTATTTTGCGACTTTCTTTTTTTCACAATACTTCCACTTTTCTATTTCAAATAAAAAATAGTTATTTACCTTTTAAGATCAGGCAAACGCCAATGCTAATTTCCGAATAAAATATTTCTTATCAGTTCCAACTGTCAAACACACACTTCTCACAGCGGTGTAATAGTAAACTAAACAATCGTAATACACAAAACGTAATCGTTAAAACAAAAACAACAAATGTTTAATTGAAATTGTTTTAAATAATTTTTCTTTTTTGCAAAATAGAATTCATTATCAAAAGAGATCCACGAACCTGCACCGATTGATTGATCGTCACTGATCGTGCAGCAATGTGCCGCATTACGAAATTTTTGTAATCAGATAATACCGCAACGGATTACGTTTGAAAATTCGGGCAATCGATCGATCGAATTTTTCGAAATTCCAATTCTATTTTTATAAACTTCTTGTTGTTGTTGGTTTGCAAAATTTTCAATTGATGTGTTCTTTCTAGTAGTTGCTGTTGTTTTCTAAGGTTTTTTTAGGTTACCAATAAAATTTTGAATAAAAAACCAAATAATTTTTCGCAATAAAATAAACTTTCGCTGGTAAATAAAGTTTTTTGATATATAGTCTTTCCTTTTTAATAGAGTTTTTTATATCATTGTAATTTTTTTCAAAACCACACACTTTCATTTGATTACATCACATCCATAATAAAAAAAATTGTCACTTTGATTTTCGAAAATATGTTAATAATTTTTTTGTTTTTCAAAAATATTGTTCCATATTTCTAAGCATTTCTCACATTTCACAATTATTTCATAGTTTCTGTTTTCTTTTTAATTTATTTCGAGTTAATTTTTTAAATTTCTTTTTTTTTAATGTTGTTCCTTTATTTCTTACCTTTTTAAAAATTTAATTAAACAATTTTAAGTTCTAGTTCACTACCGATTTTTTTGAGTTCGTATTTTTTTTATGCCTCTGAAGCCTGTTACACAGCTGAACCTTTGAGTGTAACTGAGCAGACTACATTATCGTTATGTTCGACTAAAGGTTTATATACGAGCCGAACCTTGCCAATATGCAACGGTGTGGTGATGGTGTATTTGCCGCATCGTATCTTCGTTTGTGGTGAATTATGGGCGTTGTTGCTGTTGCGTTCAAGTGAGTAGATAAATACACAATTTGCCAGCGTACTCCCAAAAGGTTTTCAGTGGCATAGATGGGATGTTTGAATGGCTGATGAAAATGTATTCGAAAATCGATTTGATTTTGTTTATTGTTTGCGTAGCCTGTTTTTGGGGATCGTAGGGGATAATAGATGCCAAATAATGGCTCTGATTCGCTTTAACATGACAAAGCCCCACTTACTATGAAAAAGCTAGGAAAAAGAAAATCAAACCCCCTAATGTTGACGATCCCGACAAACGTATAAAGGACCACGATCTGCTTTCCACGCACTTTGAACAGAAAAGGCAAAGTTAACGCTTAGGCGTTAACTGTGCCGATATTATTGTTATAGAGGAAATGCGATGGAAAGCGACAGGCGTAAGTTCTTCTACATGAGTCCCATTTGCGTCCATGCTCCGACCGAAGACAAAGATGAGCAGACCAAAGACATATTTTACGAGCGAGAAACAGCGTATGTCATGGCTAGACATTAAAATTCTGCTATGTATTTTAATGAACAAATCGGAAGGGAAAATATTTTTGGTCTCATCGTCGGAAAATTCAGCCTACACGATGAAACAACTGACAACGGGATGAGGTTGATTGACTTCGGTAATTAGTAGCACCAGATTCAAGCACCTCGATATAAACAAGGCCACCTGGCTTTCTCCCCATCAAAGAAAGAGAAATAAAATTGATCATGTTGTGATAGACGGAAGGCATTCATCTAGTGTTTTAGACGTTCGATCATCTGAGAAGTGAAAATGTGCCTCATCGAAATATTGGTTCTAGACCACATGTTTCTTTGGACCAAATCCGTTTTAGAAAATTTAGATTTCATCCAAACTTTGCCTATCTTATTATTTCTTCCAAACTTAGTTCAAATTCGAAGATGGGGAATATCGTTCCACTGGAACCTCCACGCAGGGGCTAGGTCTGACCTGCCTGCAGACAAAAGACGAAAATTTTGGCGATCTATCCAAACTCGTTTAAACGCTAGAGTGATTACAACAGACAGATGGACATGGCTACATCGTCATAGAATTTTACGCTGATCAAGAATATATATACTTTATAGGATCGGAAATGATTATTTCGATGAGTTACAAACGGAAAAACAAAATTAATATACCCTCCATACTATGGTGGAAGTTGAAAAACGCGCTTAAGAACCCCAAAATACGAAAATATGGGGTACCCTTATATGGGGGCCAGAGATGGTCCGTCAGAAATAGTGACGTAAATGACATACATTTCCGACGTATAATATATACGTCAGAAACCCACCCAATTTGGAAATTACGTATGCTTTACTCAAATCCTCATCGAATTTCAAAATTTTCTTCTCCAAAAAGTTCACAATTTTTTATCAGTTTTAGGAAAGAATAGTCAGATATATGTAAAAATAATATATATTCTTGAAAATAACAGTATATGGTAATAATATTGAAATAAATGACGTTTACTACATTTTATACAGGTATGTGACGTTTTCGACGTTTAAACCTTTTTGACAGTCGAAAACCTAAAAATTCGTCACACGGACCATCCCTGATGGGGGCTATCCGAAAAAATGGCCCTATATTATAATTTTTTGTGGAGAGATTTGGTACCTATTAAGAAATCAAAATACTAAACCCTCTCTCAATTCCTTCAGAAGATAGCGTGATTACAACAGACGGACGGGCGGACATTGCTAGATCTTCTTAGAATTTTACCCCGATTAAGAATATAGTTTATAGGGTCGGAAATGAATATTTCGATGTGTTACAAGCGGAATGACAAAATTAATATACCCTCTATACTATGGTGGAGAGTATAAAAAGAAATAGAAAAACGTGAGCGTGAGCAAATCGAGATGTACAGGAGTCAGAATGAAGTCGGGAATTTTATCAACGTGTAAAACACCAAACCGAAGGCTTTGGTGCAGGCACATCATCCTGTAGATATGAAGAAGGGAACCTGGTGCCAGTTACAGTGCTGATGATCAGGAATGAGCATTTTGTGAAGCATATTGTATCAAATAGTGCCGGTGGAGAAGATACCCCCCTAGCCAAGATGAGGTCAGAATATCAATCAATCGGCTGAAGATAATAAAGCAGCAAGTATCGATGGGTTACAAGCCGAACTATACAAGGTCGGCGTTCAGGTGACTAGTACAAATATCGGAACCTCGGCAAAAAAAGATATATACCAACTATAGAGGAATAATTCTCCTCACCATCGCACATAAAGCGCTATCCAGCGTGCTGTGTGAACGACTGAAGCCAATGCTCAATGACATAATTCGATAATGCGGCTTCAGACCTGGCAAACCCACAATTAACCAGATGTTCATACTGCGTCAAATCCCGGAAAAGTTTCACAAGAAACACATAGGCACGTTCCGCAGCCCTAACAACTGTCGTGTCTGCGTTTGGCAATAATACGGCTATGCAGGATAACTTTAACTGGCACAAGGTCAGCAGTTAAAGGCGGAAAGGACCTCTCAGAGCCCTTTAATACCGAATGAGGGTTCTGGTAAAGTGTGACCTTTTTAACATTCTGCTGGAAAAGGTGATAGGAGATTCAAAGGTAAACAGAAATGACACTGTACACCAAACAACCCATGTTACTCACCTACGCCGATGACATCGACATAATGGGTCCAACATTGCGTGCGGTAAAAGCCATCTTTGAACAAATTGAGGAGTCTTCCAAAGTAGGTCTGACAGTAAATGGAGAGGAGACCAAGCTGATGGTGTCAACGTCCAGCAGACCAACTGTGGAAAATGAAAACTACAGCTTTGAGGTATTCAGAGATTTCATCCATAAACAAAACAAATGACATCAGTTTTGAGATACGGGTAATGATAGTGTTGACCAACAAATGCTACTATGGTCTAAACATGCAATTTAGAAACAAGACCACCTCCCGCCGGACCAAACTCAAAGTCCTCAAGACGCTCATACTACCCTTGCTGTTGTATGGATCTGAAGCATGGGTAATTGCGCACGCAGACGAGGCAGCTCTTGGAATGTTTGAGAAAAAGTTCTCTGAAAGATCTACGGGGCGATCTGCTAGGACATGTTGTGCGAATGAATGAGGATGCCCCAACTCAAGAGGTATATATACTGATGGTTCACGCTGAAGGGGAATGCCTTCCTGCTTCTGGGTTGTTGAGATAATATAATTTTCCCTCATATTTTAAAAATTGTGTATTTGAAGTTAACCTTATTTGAAGTTAATCTTATATTTTGAAGTTGATATTTTAAGAACAGTTTTCTACGGCTTTATTACGGCAAAGAAGCCTTTAAGTGACGCCATAGGCTGTGTTGACCGTAAAGGGATCAACGACGTTCATTTTGTATTTATACACAACTATGTTGTCAGGGTATTATAGCTTTGTGCAGCCCCAAGAGTTTGTAACGCCGCGAAATATTGGTCCTAGACCCACCTTTAAGTATATCTCGACTAGCTGAGTCGATCTAGACGTGTATGTCCGTCCGTCTGTCCATTACAATTTGTAAACACGATACAAGCCACATTTATGGACCAATCTTTACGAAATTTTGCATGTAGGATGGGTTCAGGCCAATGAAGACCCCTATTGTTGTTGGTAAAGATCGGTTAATACTTAGGGGATTAATTGGACCAAACAGTCGATCTAGAAATGTGTGCCCGTCCGTCCGTCTGTCCATTATAATTTGTAAACACGATACAGGCCAAATTTATGGACCAATCTTCACGAAATTTTGCATGTAGGATGGGTTCTGGCCAATGAAGACCCCTATTGTTTTTGGTAAAGATCGCTTAATATTTAGGGGTTAAATGGACCAAATACTAATTTTTTTCGTTTTTTCTGGTCGCTCCAGAGGCAATTATTGCCCGAACATCGAGAACATGGAGAATGGGATCGGGCAAAAGAAAAAGAAATGCCTGTTTTGATAAAGATCGATTAATATTTAGTGGGTCAACAATTGTATTCTATATCGTATATATTTACTCATGAAGGACATAGAAGAAGTTATTAGTATATCCAAGAGGTATGTTGACCTTTACATTGATACCATAAACATAATTTTTTTGTGTTTTTTCGAGTCGATTTATAGTCCACAATTTAAATTCGAACATCAAAACACAACCCACGGTGAAGGGAATCTCGACAAGTAATGAAAAGGGCTGTAGTAATATTTGTTGACCTCTAGCCGGTCACAAGGGTGCAAATATCGCGAAATATTGCCCAAGGTCAGAATATAAAACCACAGAAAGTTAGATTTTCATGGTAGTTGTTTAGGGTATCATATGGTCGGCCCTGTCCAACTATACTGCTCCGCTCACTGGTTTTAATATATTATCTTCCAAAAATCAGACAGAGGAAAGTCTGTATTTTTCCAGATATGGAGAGTTGCCTTTATAATGTCCAAGAATATATGCTTTAATACAAAAATATCCATCTCTGATTAGAAATGCTCGTGTCAAACCTACACAAAAACTACACTCTTCTTACTCAATTGCTCATTTAATGGATACTAATCGGCTAAAGTATTTAAATATTTAAATAAAGTTAAATTATAATTAAATAGCAAATTAAACAATTGCTTCGCATTCCTGGATACTGGGAAATAAATAATTGAAAAGTTATGCAAATACATTCCGTAATGACAATTTCAAATTTTTATAATTTAAAAATTATTAAAAATATCTCATTATCCTCTCCGATTGAATAAATTTCAACAACAACTCAATATTCACCATTTATTTTACACCACAAAAAAAACCGAACACCTATTTGAGTTCGGCTGGTTTTCGAAATTGATCGATCGATTGCTCTCATCTCTCGTGCATATTTCGTATTTACCACGTCCGCTCTGACGTTCGTTTGTGGTAACGATGGCGTTGGTTAGTGTATGTTATGTAGCACAAGTCCAACTAAATTTAACTTTGATGCTTTACTTTTGTTCGACTCTTTTTTTCGATGGATTTTTCTTGTTCTTCTTTGGCTGCGTTTTATTTGAGATCAAATCTGTTCGATTTATTTACCAAAGATAATGAAATCGCAAATATTGTCGCCTGTCGGTGGGTCTATTTGTGTGCCGTATTTTGTCGTTTAGTTGATAGATGATCGATTGATCTATTAAAAAAAAAAATAAATAAAAAATTAATAAATGATGCTATTGATTTCAGAAACCAAATAAAAACAACAATTGTGAATTTTGGGTAATTGAATTTTAAGTGGGAGTTTGTTTAGTTAAATGGATTTTGTTTATTTTTACCGTTTAAATAGAAGGGTTTACATATTTAATGAGTTTTTTTATATCTAATCATGAGGAAATGTATCATCCTACTTAGTAGTATAACATTAAGAAAATGAAAAACTTAATAGAATTATCGTTTTTAGCAAAGTTTCTGTACTTTCTAAAATATCACAATATTAGAGGAACATTGCAAATGCATTTTTAATGTCAATTTTTTTTTGCGAAAATTAAAAATTTAATTTTTTTTAAAGCCACCAGCAGATTTTCATTTAGATAATGATTCTGTATGTACTTCAGGAATTACTAAATCGGGCGGATTTAAATGCATACATGGAAATGCCTTTAACAGTTCAGGGACAGAACAATTCTAACGGCCCAGAACTCAAAAATACTTGGATACACCTTCTATAGCCTCTTAACTTTCTCTAAGCATGCCACAGTCCTGATGACAAAAATCCAGAAATGCCATCTCGGGCACCACATGGGAGGTACATCAGCTGTCAATTATGATGTCCCCGTGGAACTTCGTTCATTAGCGACTCTCAATGAAGAACATTACAAGTTACAAAATAATGCCCTACGAACCGATAACGAATGCGTACAGTTGACGAGAGATGATCGTCCGCAATAGGAGGCAAGGGTTCTCCAGTGCACCAACATAATGTGTTGCACAATAAACAGTTCCCCCTGATATGTCACCTGTCCTCCCATCTTAACTATTATATTAAAAGACATTCAGGAGGTCTTCCATCAAACTGACATCGATCGATTGTAACTGGCAATATCGCTAAAACTTGTTCACACTCAGACCGCCCAGCAAGACGTCAAAAAAACATCAGCTGATTTTCATTCAGATAATGATTAAAGGTATGCTTGTATTTCAGGATTTAGTAAATCGGATGGATTTAAATGCATACATGGAACTTTTCTTTAAAAGTCTTCTAATTCGTATCAATTCAGGAACAAAACAATTCGAACGGTCCGGAACCCAATAATACTTGGATACACCTTCTATAGCCTCTTTACTTTCCCTTAGCATTCCACAGTCCGGAAGATAAAAATCTTGAAAAGCCATCTCGAGCACCACATGAGAGGCATATCAGCCCTCAATAATGATGTCCCTGTGTGAACTTCGTTCATTAGCGACTCTCAATAGAGAATATTAGAAGTCATGCAAACTAATGCCCGATGACGAATGTGTAGGAGACAAGGGTTCTGTCAGTGCATCAACATAATGTGTTGCACACTCGACATGTACTACTAACATGTCACCTGCCGACGTATCTAAACTATTATTTAGCAACGCCAAATTCAAGGGACCCTATGTTGTTCACAAGGTGCTGCCGAACAATCGATACTTTATAAAATAATTGTCAAATTACTGAAATTCCCGAAGATGGGGTGATAGAAGCTTGCAATATAAATCATTGGAAAACCAACTACTGTGGGTGGTATGGTCACCCAAAGCTGCTCTTCCTAGTAGTAGTATTGTTGTTTATATTATATATGTTGTTCAGGTGACAGGGTGGGTCACTATCGCCAGGTTGGCCAAGCTGAAATACAATAGATTAAGAAAATAACCTATTGTAATAAGATGATTACCGAGCATTTTGACAGCTCGGGTGAAATCATCTGGCCTTATCGGGCGAACTTATTATTGGGCCATGGTTTGTACTTTCTGTTGCTCCTCAAGGAGATCATATTGCTTAAATGACATTTTTCCTTAATTTCAATTTGTATCCAAACTTGCATTCATTCTCACTCCAAACTTGCATTCATTCTCTTTAAATGTGGCCAAACTATGATTCTTTTGCAAAATCTCCATTATTGGTCTGCACTTTCAGTAGTATCTCAAGAAGATAATATTTCTGATCTGCCTATTGCTGAATCTTATTTCGATTAGAGGGATGAGAATTTGTTGGACATCTATCTAGGGTTTCCTATTGTACGGAATTAAGCCATTTTCATACAGTTCTTTCATAGTGTTTGTATCCCGAAGTTTAGAACTCTTTTGGGTTTCGATTAGTTTCCTGCATTTACAGTTGCTTCTCATTGCAACAAGCTTGGTGCTGCTCCTTCCGCTTCGCTGAGTATATACTGCTTAAAATATTATTCTTTATCTTCCATTCTTTAAATCTGAATATTAAAATCAAATTGATAGTCGGTAATCATTTACATAGTTGTATTTTTAACAATGGTGCCAATCTAAACGATTCTACTACAGCTCGTTCGGTCATTCGGGAGTACTTTACATTTCGGCAGTAACTTCTTGTTAGTCCCTATCGTTGCATCCACATTTCGTATTACTACGAAGTCACCGCAATTCGTAATTACAGCCTCTGTTTTGTCTCTTATCTCGTTAATAACCTCTGGCGGTCCTGAATTGTTAAGTTCCGCCCAATTATGTCGGCTGATGCATATTTGTCATCTTTATATCGGCTATGGGGATCTGCTTCCGATGACAGTCAGATGGAGGTTTTATCTTCATATCACCTTTTGATTAACCTCTCAAAAAATTCATGGCGCCAACCAAATTTCAAAATACAACAAAATTGCCAGCATTTAACCACCTTCATTGCTATTAAATTACTTCCCAAACTAATTACCCCATTTTTAATTCAGGACAAAAAATTGTGAGACCTAATTTTGCTTTTCGAAATAAACCACATGTGAAAAATAACAACGTTACAGCTTTGTAACAAAATTGTGGTTAACCAGATCAAATAACGATCAAAAGTACGAACGTCGAATAACCGCAACATCTTCTCATGGGAGGTGCTGTGCTGTTGGTGGTGGCGCTTAGGCCCAAGCAGAACGATGCCATGATTTCATAAAACATCAAAGCCCTAAATTACTCATAGCAATAATAAATGACAATTGATGAAGAAGAAGAAGACGAAAAAACACATTAACAAATTTATTAAGAAATAATAAGTGATGACAATTTTTGAAATTTGAGTATCTGTTTTTTTGCATTGCAAAACTGACGAACAAATCAAATTACCCACATTTCACCTTAATTTGATCGAGCCAACAATTATTAGAATAAATAAATCAAATACAATTTGTGCGTTTAGAATGGCATTATGATCGATTGATTATAGGTATTGTTTAAACAAATATTTGTTTGGAGAAATATAACTGCGGAACTATCTCGTACTGGGAACATGGGGAATTGTGGATTTTTTGACAAAAATCTATTTCCTATACAGCGGATAATAGAAATTGTATTATTTAGGATAGTTCGTCTTGCCAGCGGTTGAAACAAGTATTTTTTGAGGTTTCAGCGAGCTCATTTATGTCAGTATCAAAATCTCGGGTAGAACTATGCCAACTATTCAAAATTATTCAAGAACCCCACATCACAGACACTTCGGTTAGAAAATACCTCTGGTACAACAAAGTGTACGGAGTTCTGTTTCTAAACAGAACTCAAGCTCAACAGAGCCTTCTTTCCCCGCTAATTATTCCAAGCCCGTTCCGTTATGAAGAGGATAGAGAATTTACTTAAACAGGGATCTATTTTTGTATACAGTCCACTTAAGATATGTAAGTTCACCTTCGTGTAGAAGGCATATACTAAGCTGAGATTAGGGTTTCCTTAGGAATATAGTATATAATCTACGATGCTGACAATCATACGCAGAAGATACATGATTTTCTGATCCCTTTAAATTCGTCACAAATACTTAGCTGACTCGAGACAAAACATTTGTTCCATAAACCGAACTTAAGCAAGATTTCCAGGCTCTTCGATCTTGTGCTAAGTTTTTCCAATTTGAAAGTCCGTGGTTTGATCTTTCAATCGAATTCGTGGCCTTCCTCTTCTGCGTGAAACATCAGTAGACTCGCTTTTATATGCCTTTTGAGCTGGGGCATCCTCATCCATTCTCATAACATGGCCTAGCTACTGTTGTCGCTTCAGCCCAATACGACTGATTATGTCGATGTCCGGGTATATATAGTAAAGCTCGTGGTTCATTCGAAGCCGATATTCACCGTCGACGCAGATCGGCCCGTAGATCTTTCGGGAATTTTTTCTCTCAAACTCGCCAAGAGCTGCCTCATCTGCTTGTGTAGTACCAACGTCTTATAAAGTATGAGTTTGATGTGGCGAGAGGTGGCCTTATTTCTAAACTGCTTATTTAGACCATAGGAGCATCTGTTGGCCAATACTACCTTCTCCGAATTTTAAAACTGATATCATTAGTTTTATTTATGGCGGTACCGAGGTATATAAAATCTTTGACAACCTCGAAGCTGTAGTTTTCAAGTTCCACGGTTGGTCCGAGTCTACTGGACGTCTTGTGCGTTGATACAATCAGCTTGGTCTTCTCGCCATTTACTGACGGACCCACATGGGCAGACTCCCCCTCAATTTGTTCAAAGGCAACAGTTACCGCTCGAATTATTCGACCCATTATGTCCATGTCATCGGCGAAGGCGAGTAACATGTGTTGTTTGGTGTAAAGACTGTCATTTCTGTTCACCTTTGCCTCTCGTATGTCCTTTTTCAGCAGGATGTTAAAAATGTCACAAGGTAGGCTGTCACCTTGTCTGAATCTTCGTTCGCTATTAAATGGCTCCGAGAGATCCTTGTGACTTTAACTGCTGATCTTGTGCCCTTTAAAGTTATTCTGCATAGCCGAATTAATTATGCAGGAATACCAAACGCAGACATGGCTTCATACGCCTCTGAACGGATAGGGCTGTGAATGAGGCTTTATTGTCGACGAATATGTAGAATGTGTCGATGTGTTTTTCGTGGGGTTTTCCAGGATTTAGCGCAGAGTAAAAATCTGGTCAATGGTGGATTTGCCAGGTCTGAAGCCGCATTGGTATGGTCCAATAATGTCATTGACGATTGGCTTCAGTCGTTCCCACAGCAAGCTGTACTTTATATGCGATGGAACAGGAGACTTATTCCTCTATAGTTGTTGTCTCCTTTTTTTGTGCGCGGGACACAGGATGCTGAGGTTCCAATCATTGGATATGCATTCCTCTAGCCAAAATGTACTAATCAGCTGGTGCATGCTCCTTACCAGCATCTGACCACCAGTCTATAGTAGTTCGGTTTGTAACCCATCGGCACCTGCTGCTTTATTATTCTTCAGCCGATTGATTGCTATTCTGACCTCATCATGGCTAGGTGGTATACACTCTATACCGTCATTTATTATTGGTTCTGGGGTATCCTCTTTACCGCTACTATTTGATACCAGAAGTTTTTCAAAATACTCCTTCAAGATCCGCTGTCTGTATCGTCACCAGTTTTCCTTCTTCTCTACAGGAGGATGCGCTTGCAACAAAACCTTCGGTTTGGTGTTTTACTCGTTGGTAAAATTTCCAGACTTCATTCTGACTCCTGCACATCTCGATTTACTCACGCTCACGTTTTTCTTGTTCTTTCTTCCTTTTTTTAAAATACATTTCTCCTCTCTCCTTTTCTCCCGATAATTCTCCATCACATTACGTGTTGCTACTGTCTGCAGGGTTGCCCTATACGCTGCGTTTTTACATCAGTTGCATTACGACACTCCTGATCGTACCATGGGTTTCTTGGTGGTGGTCTTTGGTACCCAAGTGTTGCTTTTGCTGCAGTTTGTAGGGAGTGGACAATTTTCTGCCATTGTGCTTCTATATTATTATCGGGACAAGGAGTGCTTTCGTCAAGCAAGTTGGGTATGTTGAGCGGAGTAGACTTCTGCTATCTTTTGTGTTTGTGGCTTTTCGACGTCGAGTTTCCGTATTACATTAGATCGCACCTTTGCTGCTACATTAAGACGGGTGCGAACCTTGTCTGCCACAAGGTAATGGTCCGAATTGATATTCGCTCCACGGATCGATCAAACGTCTAAAACACTGAATGAATGCCTTCCGTCTATCACATGATCGATTTGATTTCTAGTTATTCGATCGGGAGAAATCCAAGTGTCCTTGTGTATACCGAGATGCTTGAATCTGGTGCTGCTAACTACCATGCTTTGTGCTGCCGCGAAGTCAATCAACCTCATGCCGTTATCTGATGTTTCTTCATGAAGGCTGAATTTTCCGGCGGTGGGGCCAAAAATATTTTCGCTTCCGATTTTTGCAATATAATGTCCTAGCAGAATTTTAATGTCATGGCCGGGGCAGCGGTCATATGCTGTTTCTAGGCGTAAAATATGTCTTTGGTCTGTTCATCTTTATCTTCTGTCGGAGTATGGGCGCAAATGAGACTGATGTAGAAGAACTTCGCTCTTATACGGATCCTGCACATATTCTTTGGTCTTCATATTCCATTCCTATAAAACCTTCGATTAAACCTCCATAAAAATACCCGTTCATCTTCTAAATCATTCGATTATAAACGAATTAACCAACCAATTCAGGTAAATTAGAAACATGCTTCTGTTATTTTTTACTATTCATAATTATCAGATAATAAAACGTTTATGCATGCTTTTGGAACTAATGACAGTGAAATGACTGGACTGCAACTAAGGCTGGCTAGGTAGCGACATGCCTACCTTGGCCATCATCATCATCAGCTGCAGCAGCAACATCTCCCCATTCAAATGCCATGTAATTTAAGTAATTATTTCTTTAAGACAATTTTCACATCATAATGCCGTTGATTTGACCATTCAACAATTAGACGGCTGGCCCGTGATGGGCGGCAACCACAGAAGCTAAGCTTAGCTCAGAAATCTGCAAATAGAGTTTGTTCTTTTTTTTTGCCCAACCACAGCCATTAGTCATAAATTGATAAGTCGAATCTAAAGGCAATGCAAAGTAAGACAAAAAAAGAAACAACAAATTGATGGAAAGACGTTCGCCGCAGCCTTAATTAAATATTCATTTCTTCCTACTTGAATTTATGCATCCGTGCATTTTGGGCCGAACAAGAAAGTAGTGAGCTGAAGAACGAAGCCAAGCCAAGCCAACCCAACCATCATGAAAATGATTCAACGAAATCCAAGATAACTATTGTGGATGTGTGTGCGTGTACTTGAGTATGATCCACAGTCGAGGCTGTGTCGGACGGACGGACAGCCGGCAAGAGCATATCATTTGCATAAATATGTGGGCTAATTAAAGAAAACATTTATGGTCAGTGTCCAGCCGCTTGGTCATATCTCAATGAAATGTGCAAATTTTTCACCAGTTGTAATTACTCTTGTAATTATTTGTTGTCGATTGCCATTTAAGGTTATTTCGGAAGAGACAATTTTATAAATAAGAATAGATTTGCAATTTCTTGTAAAAGTGTCTCATTAATCATTCGGGTTGACATTTGCATGGTGTAGATTCGATTTTTTTAGATAACCGGAAAAGAGATTTTTATAAGGTCATAAACTTAAATGGGTGGTTTCAACAAATAGTAAGACCCGCGAAGATCGCTAATGTTGACTGGACAAAAATTAACAGTTGGTGTTACCGAAAATCCTTACACTTACTCTGGCTTTTGCGGTCGGAACGTAAACTGTCTACTAGTAGAGATGAGATCAGTCAAGATGATGCAATTAGTCGGCTGAAGAATAATAAAGCAGCAGGTGTCGATGGGATACCGGCCGAACTAATAAAGATCGGAGGTCAGATGCTGATCACGAGCATGCACCACCTGATTGTTTTAAGCTGGAGCTTTAGACCTGACAAATTCACCATAGATTAGATTTTCACTCACTGCCAAATCCTAGAAAATACCCAGGAAAAACACATCGACTCATTCCACCCTCCACTATAAAACTGCATTTGACAGCCTTATACGTCAAAGGTGTTTAAAGCTATGTTTGCGGTCAGCAAAATTAATACAGCTATGCAGGATAATTTTAACTGGCATAAGATCGGCAGTAAAATCGGAAAGAATCTCTCAAAGCCCATCAATACCTATCGGGGGTTCAGACAAGGTGACAGTCTATCGTTTGAGCTTTTTAACATCCTGCTAGAAAAGGTCATACAATATACAATGGTGAACAGAAATGACACAAGGCCACAACTGTCAGAACAAACTCACACTATACAAGGCGCTGATACTACCCACGCATGCAGGTGGACGTCGAATGAACCACGAGACCATCTATATACGAACAACGACGTAGACGCATCGAAATGCATCTGTTAAATCACGATAGAGATCGCAATATTTTAGATATTGCTCTGAAATTTTGCACAGACATTGCTAGTACTCCTACGATGTTTGGTATTGCAAATGGAATTTATTGGTCGACGTTTTGTTGTAGCCCTATATTTTCGGTATTTTGGTGATTTTTGCCACGTTTTCCAACCGAATTGGCTGTAATTAGACATTTTGGGTTCTCGTGATAAGCAAATTAGAAACAGGCTTCTGTTGGTTTTTTATACCCTTCACCACACTGTGGCACAGGGTATTATGTCTTTGTGCATATGTTTGTAACAGGCAAAAATAATCGAGATAGACCCAGGGTTCCTTTTGAGAATATGCATAGAATCTCTTTCTGAGTCGATTTATGCAGGTCCGTCTGTCCGTCCGTTCGTCAAGGATTTTAGGTAAATGGTGCACCAAACACCCAATATTGGTCCGATTGAGACAAAATTTTGCACAGAGTATTGAAGTAGTTCTAGATTTATATATGCCAAGTTTTGTTGAAATCGGTTCAGATTTAGATATAGCTCCCATATATAGTTTCGTCCGATTTTAGGCAAATGGTGCACCAAACTCCCAATATTGTTCCGATAGAGACAAAATTTTGCATAGAATATTGAATTAGATCTTAATTGATACCTGTCAAGTTTTGTAAAAATCGGTTAAGATTTAGATATAGCTCCCATATATATTTTTGTCCGATTTTATGTAAATGGCGCACCGAGGAGTCTATGTTTGTTCCATATTCACGAAATTTTGCAGCGTGTTGCAGCATACCAAAATTTGGATGCCACGTTTCCTCAAAGACGTCCATTTATATATATATATATATATATATAGATAGATAGATGTTTTAAATATTTGCTCGATGCTTGACATTAAATTTTTCACAGATTTTTGTATCTGTATGGGTTGTTTTAATTTAGTTCAAATATCTACAACTTCGCGCAGATAATTTCGTCAGATTCCATTTCAATGGTCCTCCCAAGATGATATGACTATTCTATCTAAAGGATATTATACATATGAGCATATCTTGTATGTACCCAAATTGGTGAAGGGTATCATATAGTCGGCCCCGTCCGACTTTTGAACTTTCCTTACTGGTTTACTATTCATAATTATCAGATAATAAAACGTTTATGCATGCTCTTGGAACTAATAGCAGAATGAATGGACTGCATTTAAAGCTGGCTAAAAGCGACATGCCTACCTTCACCTACAACATCAGCTTCAGCACAATATCTCTCTATCAAATGTCATGTATATTTATTATGGATTATGGCATGTTTTCGAACCGAATTGGCTGTAATTTGGTATTTTGGGTTCTCATTGAATAACACATAACATATATGTACCAAAAATTATTAATATTGACCAAAGTTTCGGGGTAGCCCTCAGTAGTAGTATTCAGCATTCTAGGGATTTTGGGCACGTTTTCCAACCAACTTGGCTGTAATTTTGTATTTTTTTTTATAGCGGTATCACCACATCTCCGCACAAAAAATTATTAATATTTTCAACCATATTGGATGTAATTTGGTATTTTGTATTGTCATTGGCTGTCAAATTTCACTACCAAAAAATATCAATATTTATCTCCGTTTTATAATAGCCCCAGATAACGGTAGCCCCATTTTTAAATATTTTGAGAAATTCAATCATCTTTTTCTCTCGCATTTTTCGACATATTCAAGGTCCTATCATAACATGAGTGTTCTCCTAGGAGCCTCCATTAATTTTAGATATTTTGATTGCCATCCTCATGGAGGAAGGTATAAAAATTTCGACCTGGCCGAACTTAACGTCTTTTTTAATTGTTCAATTTTATATATAACCTACTGAATTATGTCGGCTAATACAAAATAAACCGCAAAGCGACATCTAATATTAAATGTAAGAACAATCATTGCATGGTCGTTGAAAAAACTTCCGCTGTGTACTTAAAGCCAATTAATAAATAGCCAGTCTCAGAACCGGTTTTATATTTTGCTTAAAGTTTTGGTAGATGGCGCTAACAGAAATAGTTTTTAGTAAAATAAAATTGTAAATATTTTTAAGATTTTTGTTAAGGTTTATACCTATAGAAGTTATCCCTTTCAAAGGTAGAATAAGTTAACCCCATAGAACACTATTAGGGGATATATTTTTCTATGGAAATTACAATTGTACTAATGAATAAAGACAATTTGAACAATGAATGAAGTCTGCTCTTAGATAAGAAACATTACATGGAGTCTCTCCCGACAACCCGAAGCCTTATAATCTAAGTCTCAGATAATGCAGATGATCTTTGTTTTCTCTTTTATAAGATATCCACATCCAATCAAAGTTAGAAGAGCTAGAGAGACTGGCTCCCAACGTCGGACTGGAGATTAATATCCACTAAACTAGAGCTATAAAAATTAACAACACGGGTACAGAAAACATCATGGCACATGGCCAAGCTTGAGCTATTGGTAACAAGACTGGACAAAATGATGTTCTGTCTAGACTTCCAATCTAAAGAAGTTTACTAATACTAAACAAAATTATGCAGTTACTTTTAGGTTGTCCTTGCTATTTCATTATTTTTATGCTCTCAGAGATATGCTTCCTCGTTCATAGTGTGTATATTAGGGAGATAGTATAACTATTTTTAAACAGGATAAAATTCTATGTTGGCATTCTATGGGAACTCCGACGAATATCACGAGCAAAGGAAATGACAAAGTACATAGGAGTCAAAGAAAAACTTTTTTGTAAGTACGTTGAAAAATGTCCTTGCAAATACTACTAATATTCAGTACAGCCCTTCAAATTACTTGTCAATTTGACCCGCTAAATATTTACCGATCTTTATCAAACAGGCATGCTTATTCTTTGGCCTGATCGCCTTCTCCATGTAAAAATTTGCGAAGAAAATCAGACAAAATTAAAGTTTTTGGTCCTATTCATCCCCTAAAAATTAACCGATCTTTACCAAAAGCAATAGGTGTATTCAATGGCCAGAACCCATCCTACATGGACAGACGGACGGATACACATGTCTGGATCGACTTAGCTAGTCGAAATATGATCGAGGTCGATATACATATAGTGGCCTAGGACTAATATTTCGCGGCGTTACAAACTCTTGAGGCTTCACAGAGCTATAATACCCTGACAACATAGTTGTGTAGGGTATATTTAATACCACTTAAACCTAAACCTTGAAATATATCAATATAAGAAACCAGTGAACGGAGCAGTATAGTCGCATAGGACCGACCCTACACAACTACCACGAAACTCTAACATTCTATGGTTCTATGTTTGCACCCTCTTGAGTAAAGGTCAACAAATACTACTAATATTCCCAGATTCCCTTCATCGTGGGATGTTCGGCTTTGTGATGTTCGGCGTTCAATTGTTGCCTATAGATCGAGATGAAAAAAAAAACGCAAAAAATTAAGTTTTCGGTCCACTTCATCCCAATATTATTGTCTGATCATCACCGAAAATTATAGGCGTTGTTCTTGACCATAACTGGAACATTTCAAAGCGATCAGCGCTATATCTCCGCCCTCTAGTGTGGTAATGGGTTACTAAATAATATATGAATACGTAATCACTTGTAAATATTTCAATTTTCAATTTCAATATCTTTCTTTATTGCGAGTAATATAGATAATAGTTAAGAAAACATATAATATATATACAAGAGGTTAGGAATTTAAAATTTGTAAATATTTAAGTGTAACTCTCACATCCGAGTACATAGGACAATATAATTGGTATCAATTTAAAGACCAACCACTCCTCTTGGATATACTATCAATTTCTCAAGTCTATATCCTTCAGGTAATTTTTCACACAAAAGTCCCCTTTTTTAGGGTAGTCCCTATATAACACCCTTTTTATATTAAAATAGTTATCTGATTTGTTCCGTATGTTGGGGGGTATCCCCATATAGGCGTATTTTACCATAGTATGGGTGATATTCTTTACTCGAAATTGTCAATTTTCTAAGACAATTTAGCCATC
The DNA here is from genome assembly GCF_032173495.1 of Musca vetustissima. NCBI lineage: Eukaryota > Metazoa > Arthropoda > Insecta > Diptera > Muscidae > Musca > Musca vetustissima. The sequence continues at coordinate 24,317 of NW_026876730.1, forward strand.
TGTTGTAATTATTCCGCCTTCTAAGGATATCGTGGTAAAAAACTCGAACCTGACGATGATGAAATATATCGGCCAGCATGTAGGCATATTGAAATACAAAACTAAAATATTGGGTTCGAAATTGATATATATCGGCTATTATTTAGGCATATCCCCTTATATAATTATAACCCCAATGATTCGCTAATTCCTAGCTATGTAAACAATATTAGCCCCCATTTAGGCATAGACTCATATAAATTTGCACTCTAAATTGCAGTAGTTTGAGGATTTTATACACATGTTTTATTAGTCCACCTTTAAAGGTTTTAAGATTTTAAGAAGAATCCCCATTAAAAATCGCTGAAATTTGTATTTGGTGTATAGGTCCACTTTTTGGTATGTTCCCTATATTTTCATTTCAAGTACCTTTCAGTATACCTATGGTGGAGGGTATCAAAAGTTCGGTCCGGCCGAACATAACGCTTCTTTCACTTGTATAATTTCCATTTGGAAATGGTGTAATTCGTCATTAAACAGATAACAATTACTGTTATGTATACATATGTGTATTCACATAACCCCGGCAAAAGTATGTCAAAAACTATCATTTTCAATATGACTGGCATAAATAAATATAAACATCAATAATATCATCCCCAAAAACTCTGTTCTAAATTCCCAAATTATGGCTCCTAACCAAATAAAGAATTCGGTTGTAAACCTATTCCGCGGTACGCAATTATTGACATTTTTGGTGGGGGATTTTCATTTCTGGGCAAAACTGAAATACTATTTGGCACATTGAGTAAAAGAGTAAACTTAGCAACACAATGTTGACATTTTGTCGTCAACACAATCTTATCAGCAGCAGCAGTTGGCAGAGTCTTATCTAAGTCCAAATACTTTAAGTGCAGAACATGGTGATGGTGAATATCATTTGTTTCTCTATTACATTGTGGAGCAGGTTATTTTTTTTTGCACGTTGGGCGCCATTTTTTTCAAAAAGAAAGAGGCCTAGTTTCTCTATTTCATTTGAACGTTTTTTCTCGGGTATATTTGCCTAATTAAGAATAGCTCAACGCCTTGTCTAGTTTTTTTTTTGTAGTGTACTTATATTCGCAGTTCAATTTTTTTGTTGTTGCTTTTGCTAAATAATACTTATTGTCTGATATTAAATGGAATTGTGTGACAACATTAGCAAGCAAAAAATCAAACAAAAAACGAAACTACAACAACGGGGGAATATTCATTGACAATGTCACACTGTGGGCCAATTCTTATTTAGGTTCGACGACCAAACTGAATGAAAAGGCGTGAAAACATCAAATATTCCGCAGGTTTTGCTTTATGTCAGTCAGTCAAGTTAACTGTTATAATCGGTACTATTTATGGATGAGGTGTATGCCGCTGAAGTGTGATTAGAATATTTAAATGAGCCAATTCTATTTGTTTGTTCAACGAGTTCATTTATTATTGTGCGAATGATGATTGGAAAAAATCCTGCAGTTAGGATAGGTTAAGAGGATGCATTTGGAGACCTCTTGCTGAATATTGGAATTTTTCAAGCGAAATACCAGTTTTTAGGCTCCTGCAGAGTAGAAAACATAGGTCATAGGTCAATGTTTTGAAATAGTCCCCATGTAAAGCTTCCGACACGTTCTTGTATATGTTGTAAATTTTTGTCACATTTCCAACCGAAACCAGTAAAGAGTATGGGTATATTATATAGCATTATTAACAAGAAATGTGATATTTATCCAAATTTGAATCGGACTAGATCTATCCATAAACATGTCATTCGTTTGGGACAAAAGTATGAAAATCGACTTCAAACAAATATCAATAGGTCATCCGTTGGGCTATGTCTGTACTTATAGAAAACGTAACTACGTTATTATAGGCTCAATTTTGTACGTTGTGCAAAATTTGATGTCAAATCGGACGAAAATATATATAGAAGCTATACCCAAATATGAAACGATTTCAACAAAACTTGTCACAGGTTAAGTTACACTAATTTCGGTACGTTTAGTTCCTATCAGCCATATATTGGTTTCTTGGTGCGTCAATTATCAGGTATATCTAAATCCCTACTGATTTTTACGAACATAAGAACTGTGGCGCATTATTTAAATTAAATGGGACGAAAAAAAATATATATAGATCTGATATATAGGGTTTTTGGTGCCCCATTTACCTTAAATCGGACGAAACTATATATGGGAGCTATATCTAAATCTGAACCGATTTTCTCGAAACTTGGCACACATCATTCTGGACCTAATTCAGTACTCTGTGCCAAATTCCATGCAAATCGAAAGATATAGAGGGACTTTGGTGCCCCATTTACCTTAAATCGGACGAAACTATATATGGGAGCTATATCTAAATCTGAACCGATTTTCTCGAAACTTGGCACACATCATTCTGGACCTAATTCAATACTCTGTGCCAAATTTCATGCAAATCGAAAGATATAGAGGGACTTTGGTGCCCCATTTACCTTAAATCGGACGAAACTATATATGGGAGCTATATCTAAATCTGAACCGATTTTCTCGAAACTTGGCACACATCATTCTGGACTTAATTCAGTACTCTGTGCCAAATTTCATGCAAATCGAAAGATATAGAGGGACTTTGGTGCCTCATTTACCTTAAATCGGACGAAAATATATATGGGAGCTATATCTAAATCTGAACCGATTTTCCCAATTTCAATAGGGTTCGTCCTTGGGCCAAATAAGCGACTTGTGCCAAATTTCATCCAAATCGGATTATAAATGCGACCTGTACTTTGTTTACAATTTAACATCTACAGACGGACGAACGGACATGCATAAATCGACTCAGAAAGTGATTCTATGCATATTCTCAAAAGGAACTATGTTTCTATCTCGTTTCCTTTTGCCTGTTACAAACATAAGCACAAAGACATAATACCCTGTACCACAGTGTGGTGAAGGGTATAAATACTGCAATTTGGCATTATGAGTTCTTAGAAGTTGAAAGACATCATCGCAGACAATTTTCTGCTTCTTGGAGAGTGAAAAATATATTTGAAAACATTTTTCAGTGTAGGTCCCACAAATATTTTTTATTACTCCTAGCATGTTTGGTATTAAAAATGGGCTTTATCGGTCCATGATTTGGTGTAGCCCCTATATAGCGGTATCAATTATTCAGTCCTTTGACGATTTTTGGCACATTTGTCACCGAATTGGATGTAATTTGATAGTTTTAGTTCCCATTGAGTAGTAAATCTGCCCACCAAAACGGGTCGATATCGGCCTTTGCATAGGGTAGCCCTCCCACATCGTTATTCCACATTTTTCGTTATTTTGGGGATTTAGGGTACGTTTTTCAAAATTCTCATTAGATAGCCATTCTCCCTACCAAAAACCATAGATATCAGTGCACATATTAAGATATACATCATATAATGGCACCTCCCATTATTTGGCATTATAACCGTATTTGCTGTAATTTGGTACTTTGAGTTCCCAATGGGGAGATAATCTTCCTATTAAAAATCATCGACATTGGTGCACATTTTAGGATGGCCCCCATATAATGGCACTCCATTATTCCGTATTTTAGGACAGTTTTTAAACAAATTAGTCCTAATTTATTTATCGTTGGATGTTAGATCGTCCTACCAAAAATTTACCATGACAGTACGCTTCTTATGAAGATCCCCAACGTTTACAGGTACATCCTCATGGTGGAGGGTATACAAAGTTCGGCCCTGCCTGTTCCTAGAGGGTGAAAATCATTTTTGACAGAGGTGTTTTTGTTAATATATATCCGATATATTAACCCAGTCCCTTTTTCGGCATTCGACAGACATAAACGATATTTTCACTTCTTGGAGAGCGTAAATAATCTTCGAAATAGGGCCAAGTTGTATCATAGACCTAATGTAAAGGTTTCGTCCCGTTTTCGATATATGGGTATTCTGTTTAATCACCATTCTGTTTTATTATATACCCTTCACCACATACCCTATTATACCCTTCACCACACTGTGGTACAGGGTATTATGTCTATGTGCATATGCTTGTAACAGGCAAAAATAATCGAGATAGACCCATGGTTCCTTTTGAGAATATGCATAGAATCACTTTCTGAGTCGATTTACGCATGTCCGTCTGTCCGTCCGTCCATGTATTTTTGTTAACAAAGTACAGGTCGCATTTATGAACCGATTTGGATGAAATTTGGCACAGGTCACTTAATTGGCCCAAGGACGAACCCTATTGAAATTGAAATTCGGTTCACGTTTAGGCATAGCTCCCATATAAGGGTACCCCCAAAATTTCGGTATTTTATATTGGGTTTATATTGGGTTCTTATTGGGTATCAAATTACTCCACTAAAAATTATAAATATAGGTCCAGTTTTTCTGGTAGTCCCCATATAACGGTACCCCCAAATTTTTGGTATTTTGGGGGTTCTGATCGTATTTTTCGACCGAATTCACTGTAATTTAGTACGTCGAGTTCTTATTAGGTAGCAAATCTCTCCACTATAAATTATAAATATAGGTCAATTTTTTCGGGTAGCCCCCATATAAGGGTACCCCCCAATTTTCTGTATTTTGGGGTTCTTGAACCAAATTCTTTTTTGTAATTTGGGTTTTTGTAGTCGTCTATGACAACAAACCTCTCTCCCAAAAATTAATAATATTCGCCCCCTTTAAGGGGTAGTCCCCATAAAACCTCCTTTTTATACCCTTGTGCATATGTTTGTAACAGGCAAAAAGAATCGGGATAGACCCATGGTTCCTTTTGAGAATATGCATAGAATCACTTTCTGAGTCCGTCCATGTATTTTTGTTAACAATCCGAGATTGATCCGAGTTTTGTTGAAATCGATTCAGATTTATATATAGCTATAGTTTCGTTTTCTCGTCCGATTTTTGTACCCTTCACCACACTGTTGTACAGGGTATTATGCCTTTAGGCAAATAGGCACATGGTTCCTTTTGAAAATATGCACAGAATCACTTTCTGAATTGACTCCCATATATATTTTCGTCCGATTTAAGGTAAATGGCGTACCAAAGTCCCTTAATATCTTTCGGTTTACACCAAATTTAGAGTAACGTAATGAATTAGGTCTATGATGATGTGTGTTAAGTTTCATGAAATCGGTTCAGATTTAGATATAGCTTCTATATCTGACCAAATGAAAACGTTAGTATAGGATGCAGAATGACATGTTTATGGATCCATTTTATTTTACTGGTCCTTTAAAAATGCGACATTTGTTAAGATTCATCTGTTAAATATACCCAAAGTGGTGAAGGGTATCATATAGTCGGCCCCGTCCGACTTTACTACTTTCCTTACTGGTTTTTAATATGCTTTTGTATGGGTTCTTGGTTCGTTAGATTCCATAGTTCTATGTTACTTATGGTGTTGGGCCAAAATTTTCGGCAAATGATCACGAGGCATTAGTTTATGAATATCTGTAGCTTTTGCGTGATAGTATTACCGAAGCAGACTCTATTTTATGCATGCTTCGAATTAGTCTTCTGTAGTCCATGAAATACTTAGTTCAATTGAATGAGTGGACGACATAGTTCAATATTTATTGTGTCAGTGAACTACTTTGTAATGGATGAAAAAGTAAACAAAATGAGCAGCATTCAACTACAAGACGATAAGCACACATTATTTATTATTATTTATACATGGGATATGGCTGCACCTTTGAACGGCGCTCATAAAATCTCGGTTTAACATTTTTCCGACCCACAACCAATTTTTATACATTTCATCACACTGTGATACAGGGTATTATGTCTCTGTGCATATGTTTGTAACAGGCAAAAAGAATCGAGATAGACATATGGTTCCATTTGAGAATATGCATAGAATCACTTTCTGAGTCGATTTATGCATGTCCGTCCGTCTGTTATATGGGAGCTACACGAAAAAATTGACCAATATTTATAATTTTTAGTATAAAGATTTACTACCTAATAAGAACTCAAAGTACCGAATTTCAGCGAATTCGGTCGAAAAATGCGATCAAACCCCCCCTATATGGGGGCTATCCATATTTTCGGATACCCATATTTATAATTTTTAGTGGAGAGATTTGCTACCCAATAAGAACTCAATGTACCAAATTTCAGTGAATTCAGTTGAAAACGCGCTCAAGAACCTCAAAATACCGAAAATGGGGGGTACGTGGACCGATAAAGCCCATCTTCGAACTTGACCTGCCTGCAGACAAAAGACGACTCTATGCAAAATTTCTCATTTCGTTTAGACGCTAGAGTGATTACAATAGACAGACGGAAGGACGGACATGGCTATATCGTCATAGAATTTTACGCTGATCAAGAATATATATACTTTATAGGGTTGGAAATGATTATTTCGATGAGTTACAAATGGAAAAACAAAATTAATATACCCTCCATACTATGGTGGAGGGTATAAAAAGTTAAATGTTTTGGAAACTTCCATCTCTGTTATGAACACATGTTAAATTTTGTTTCCATCCATTCCTTCAGGTGTTCTGAACCGATTTCAACTAAACTTGGCATATATCAATCTAGACCTAATTCAGTACTCTGTGCAAAGTGTTGTCTCAATCGAACCAATATTTGGAATTTGGTTCACCACTTACAAAAAATCCGACGAAACTAAATTTTGTCTCAATCCGATCAATATTGGCAGTATGGTGCTCCATTTACGAAAAATCGGACGAAACTATATAAGGGATCTATACCTAAATCTGAACCGATTTCAACAAAAAACCTCATATATTCCGTGCCTGGGTAATATTTTGCGATATTTGCACTCTCTTAACCGATTACAATAGCTTCTCTACGGCATCATTTGAAACGCTAAATATTGACCTTTATTATCATGACATCCATTCGAATTAGTTGGTCAGATCGCCTTCCCCATGAAAAATTTGTGATGATCGCCATATAATTGTGGTGTCTAGAGCGACTAGAAAACAGACAAAACAAATTTTCTGTATATTTCATCCCCGAAATATCATTTGACCATCCTGGAAAATGATAAGTGTCGTCCTTGACCATACCCTGAACCTCATGCAAAATTTCCTATATTTCCGCCCTCTAGTTTGAAAATGGTAATACTTCGCGATATATATACAAGCACATACAACAATATAATAGCATTAATTTAAAGGTCAACCACTCCTCTTGAATAATATTAACTTTTCGGGTTTATATCCTTAAGGCTTAAATATATACGCCATATGCTTTTTCCATGGTCAGACCCTTTTCTCTGTGTAAAATTTCATGATGTTCGGGTCATAATTTTGGCCTTTAGAGCGACAAGAAAAACAGATAAAAATAAAGTTTTATTTTTGCCAGAGCCGGTCCTTCATGCAAAATTTCATCCATAACTGTGGCCTGTATTGTGTTTACAAATTATAATGGAAAGACGGATGGATACACATGTCTAGATTGACTCAGCTATTAGCCCATTTATTTTGAACGTAGTTTAAGGGTTTGTTTCATGAATATTGTTAAGTGGGATTAATTTTGTTTGTGGCTTTGCGCCCTTAAACATGTAGTGTATGTGGCCAGGATTTATGTGACAAATCTTAATTTGTTTTTGTATTATATTTAACATTATTCCCATCCGTTAATTGTGTAGAACGTGACTTTCCGTAGATCTTTTCAACATACACCTATGAAAATCATCCGCAGAACCCAACTCACTGCATAAAAATATCCCATTGTGCACGTACACAATCTTTATGAACAAAGTTTAGAACAAAAAAATATAAAACCCCGTAAAACACATAACTTACTGGCTACAGACAAACTATTCAAAGCTAATTGCTTGCATTGAACCCCATATATACCGAAGTCGAAAAATAAGATCTTTGCAAAAACTTGTATTGCAATACAAAAAAACGACAAAAATTATAAATAATTTTCCGCTAAAATACACATCTCCGACAATAAAGAAACACTTAAATATTCAATGTTCGCATCTTAACGTTTAGCGTAGCTAATGACGATTTAACTGCGATCATTGTAGGCAGATAGCCAGACAGACATTCTACAACGATGGCGAGATGACGAAATAAAAAGTGAATTTGTTCTGAGCTACGGTTGTGACTTGAAGCGTTGGAAGATGAAAAATGAAAAAAATAAACACAAACACACACACACACACACTCAGAGCAACAACAAAATTAGCAATTCGACAAATAAAATATGGCAAATACAGGTGATGCTGGTTGTAGTCGGTTTTAGGTTGCTAGAAAAAAAAAAACAAAATAATTTAACAACAAACAAACAAAACGCTAAAATATCGACAGTAGTACAATAGAACCCAGAAACCCGAAACCACAACAATACTAACAACAATCATAATATTAGTGAATAAAGTTATCTCAGTTTGTTTTTTGTTTAAAGGTATTAGAGGGTAACACACAGAAAGCAATAACAAAAATAACAAATGTCGATGACAGTATTAACAGTCATAATAAGAAACAAGTTAGGCTGATCGGTTTGATTGGGATGAAGGCGAATTTTCAATACTCTACCTGAATTAGTCTTGGGCTTATGAAGAGCACAATTTAAATTAATTTTCAATAGTTGTGGATCCACGATATTTGTAAAATAAAAGAATAGCAGTAAATTGCAGAATTGTTATTTGTAGCGAACTAGTTCAAAGGAGCTATTCAGATAAATGCACAATATCAGAACCTTTTTGAATTTTACAAAAACAAAACAAAAAAAAAAAAAACAATTGGGCGCCATATTTCCATTTCAACTTCTCGAGTCATACATCGCAAGGGCGGTTTATTTATTTTTTTAAGTATATCGTCCTCAGAATTAAATCAAAATACAAAATTAAATTTTTTGAAACCGAGAATTGGGGAGGCGCCAACTTTAATTTAACGTCAAAGTCAAAAAGAAACAATTTTGCTACAATGCCGGAGATAATAGACAAATCGAAACAGGAACTATTGACTATATGAAAAACTCGTTTCGAGAAAATCCCGATTTAGATATAGCTCCCATATATAGTTTCGTCCGATTTTAAGTTAATGGTGCTGAGCTGAGTTTCGTGAAAATCGGTTCAGATCTATATATATATATATCATGACATGAAATTTGGCACAAAGTACAAAATTAGGCATAGAATTACGTAGTTGCGTTTTCTAGAAATACATACATAGCCCAACAAATGTCCTATTGATATTTGTTTGAAGTCGATTTACATATTTTTGCCCCATTGTAACAAACGAACGACATGTTTATGTATTGAGCTAAGTCGATTGACATTTAGATAATATCACATATTTTAGTTCATCCACTTTCATGTTAATAGTCCTGTTTAATATACCCATAGTGGTGAAGGGTATCATACAGTCGGCCCCGTCCGACTTTACTACTTTCCTTACTGGTTTTAATATTACGAAACGAAAAATTTGAATCGAAAATTTTCGGTCGAAATTTGTAAATAGACCACAAATTGTCTGAAATGGATTTGGTCCCAAAATGTGCCAATTTCGATTAGGCAATTTTTGTATGGTATAATGTATATTTTGATATTTTGATTTCAATTAAGATTTTTGGGTCCCATGATTCTGTCAGAAAATATTTGTCGTTTTGATTTTATATTTTCGTCTTTGTTTTGTCTTGCTTCGATTTCTCTTATTTCTTAGATGTTTCATATTTTTCGTCATTACAACAATCCAATACTATGTTAAACTTTGGGTTGAGCTAATTACTTGTATCAACACCTATTTGTTATATTGTATTTGGCATTTATATCGAAATAATTTGGAAAATACATATGCGAATTTTATAACATCAGTGATCGGTAACGGCGACTGAAATAAAGAAACAATGAAATTTAAAGCTAGCCACAATCGAGTGAGTGGAGAGACCGCGGTAGACAAACAAACGTTTGGAAAATTAATAACCAAAATGAGGGAAGAGACAGATGACGATACCAAAACAAAACCCAGCCGAACAATGACTAGTGGTTGTGGTAGGAATACATTTGTTTTTGTCAAAAGAGAGTTATGGACTTAGCTTTCACTTTGTATTGAACGACGGGACATTCGTCTGCTCCGCACAAATTTCCTCCCCGCCTTTTTGTATCATCGGTTCATATAATCCTCCTTCGACCTTCTAAGAAGGTTTTGTCGGCTAGGCATAAATGACAGTCACATCTGTAGCCGATATTTGATCACGAATGTTGGATGACTGAGAAACCTTACTCGTGGGCCGATCAACTATACCGGCCCGTGTTGCCACCCTCCTCTTTTGTGCAGCCTAGTTGTTCATTACCGAATTCCCAGACTTCCAGGTTTGAACTCGTAGACATATTTTCCCTTGACTCAGACGACAATAACCTCTTTTTGCGTGTATGTCATTCTTCTTGATGCCTAGCCCTCATCGCCGCTGGAGGGAACGTCGCCGTTATCCTTAGGGGCAACCGTCTACTGTTCGTTACAGATAATGAGTTCTTTTATTCGTAATCCTGGTAATATATTTGCTCAATTAATAGAAGTTGGTTATTTAAACATAAAACAGGGCTAAAAATGGGTTTTGGGATCTATTCCGGAGAAGAATGATGGAGTGTCAACTTCATATTTGCCAGTCGATGTCTTCTGCTGCTTAGGGATGGACATGTACAGAGTACATGTTCAATTATTTTCAGCTGTTACTCATCCTCACACAAACGGCATTAATCCACCTCATATATGTCCCATTTTGATGTGATCACATCAGTGATTTTTAACTCTATCTCACTATGTGACAGATACGAAGTAGTTCTACGACGTGAGAACTCAGGCCATATAGTTTTGAAATCCTGCATCCTGCAGGATCCGCTGACCATCTGCTGCCGGCTTTCTCGCAGTAGCTCTTCCGTATTTTGCCAATGAAATCGTCAATAGGAATTGATGCAGATCGGTAGACTGGACGTCTGCGAACTTCCTCAAGAAAGCTCGTCAGCTATTTTATTCCCATCTATTATGTCTTGGAACCCAAAAAAAAAAATGTCATGTGTAGCACTTTTACAGTCAAGAACTGATTTTGAATCTATAGTACAGGACTTTAGTGCCTTAAGGACCGCCTGTCTATCGACATATATAGTCAACGGTCCTAGGGTTCCTATGAGGTTATTGTTTTACTCTAGAGATGGAAATCTGGAAAAGTGTCATCATATGATACGAAATGATGATTTTTTAGATACCTCCGACCAAAAATATTAGTGAGGCCTTTATTTCTTCACTTGTATCGCACCAATTCCATTTTGTAAGATATTGTATCACCCCACCCGTAAGGCATTTTATTTCAAGAGATGCTGACCAATTAAGGGAACCCCACCCATTCTCGATTTTAATTTTTCAAGATTTTCAATGGGCTGGTAAATGAATACAAATGCTTGTTAAGGTTTGTATCTTTGCACATATATAATTGAAGATTTAAAAGAGAAGAAAAATAATTTACAAAAATTTTTTGTTATTGTCTTGTTGTTGTTTTTTGTAATTAAAGAAAAATCCTTATTTTTGATGGCGGGCATGATAACTCCTCACTGGAACATCGGAATCTGAAAATTCCAACGGTGTTAGAAAGAGTACATGTCTGGCTCTCGTATGAACTAGGATTATTGACTACGCTCTAAAATTAAAAAAATGGTGGACCTTTGAAAAAATATTTTTGGAAAATCGCCGATTTTTTACCAAAAACCAAGTTAAAAAATAAGGAAGAATTTCACCGATTGGTTTTATCCTAGTTCATACGAGAGCTATACACTCCCAGAGAAACGTTGCAAAATTTGGAACCGATTGGATTATTAGTTTTTGAGTTATCGTGCCCGCCATTCGCAAAAAAATGTTTAGAGAAAAATGCATTTAAAGTTTGAGAAGCCCTTCAGCCGTCATTTGATGCTGACACAATAAATCGGCTATATCTTCAAGAGGTCTTGAGATTTTCACTTGAAATTTTGTAGAGACACTCTTTAATCAGTGTAGATTCGAATTATATCAACAAAAATTTTGATCCCGTGAATGGGGGGGTCCCCTTAATTGATTCAGGGCGGCAGCTAAAACATTGCCAAATTTTACAAAGTTGATTTCATTTCTTGTTTCTGATATTGTTGCGAATATAAAATATGATAGTTTTTTTCAGCTGGACTTTCAATCACACCCAAAATATGGATATCTGGAAATTTATGAAAACTAACCCAAATCGTAAGCACTCAATATCGTATTACTTGCGCCATTTATTGGACTAAATATGTCATATTTCATAAATCAATGTTGGTGTGTCTTGTATGGCGTCTTGGAAGCCATGATTTCAAAACAAATACCAAACTATCGACACTCAGGTTGGAAAATTGAGCTAGGACCCTGAACAAACAGAAACCAAATCCATATAAGGCAAGCCTGGGAATTTGATATTACGACCACTTCGTAATTTTAAAATATAGTCATTTTGGTTGGAAAATGTTTTTGGGACCATCAACATATCTATAAAGAGACTGAACTTTTTTCCGGTGCCATTACATATGAACTATATCTTCAAAAATATACATTTATAGTCAATGCGGTTGAAAGGTGTTCGAAATCTTAAAAGTGTTAGTACACATTTACCAGAATGTGGACCGACTTATAATTTTTCGATATTGAAGTTTTGGTACCAAATAGGAACCCCAATTTGAGCCAATATGGTTGAAAAGTGAGCCCAATACGCTAAAAATAGTACGAAGTACCAATATTTTCAACCCAATGACAATCCAAAATATGAAATAACGTCCAATTTGGATGAATGTCCAATATCCATAGTTTTTGGTAAGGACAATCCTATAATAATCCAAAATATAAAATTACACCCAATATGGTTCAAAAAGGAGTCCAAACTCCGCAAACTACCGAAATTTAGGAGATACTGTTAAATTGTGGCTACCATAAAAAGTGGGCCAATTTTAATAGTTGTATGTTGGAAGATTTTCTACTCAATGAGAACCCCAAATACAAATTTAAACACGACTTTGAGGTATACGATCCGAAACGACCCGAGTCTTAAGGGCTAAGCAGAATGTTCGCGTTGAGCGTTTTTTTTATCGCGTTAACGCACGAAAAAAGTTAAAATATATTTAACTCCGAAGCGCAGCGCACATCAAACTCAAGCGTTGGTGTTATCGTTTCCTTGTGGTTATTGTATTTTCGATAACACATAACGCGACGGATGGCTCAACGCGAGCATTCAGCTTAGCCCTTTACTCAGTCCATGGTGTAGAAACAGTAAGGCTGCTACAACAACAACAACAACCAAATTACAGACAACTCGCTTCAAAAGCGTATTTGAAACGGATCAATTCTATTTTTATTCCACGTTTTATTGGCGCCCAACGTGGGGCCTGTTTTATTGGCAATTAACGTGGAGATGTTTTATACGTAAAATATCGAATATGAGGTGTACCAGTATACCTTCCGATTATTTTCCCCTCAGTTACAAACCAAATATTCAACTTAGTATACCTTACCGCCCATGATAGCGGCAATAAAAACAAACAAAATTAGACGGAGAAGAAGCAGCAGTAACAGCGCATGGAGGTCGGTCGATGTTGTTTTGCGATCAAGCACAGTAATGAGTTCGCGTTCGCATACGGTGGTGGTTAGTAGTACTCGCATACTCACTCGTTCGTACTTGCTCCCATAGTCGTTTGTAGCACTCGGTACTCGGTTTAATTACATACGTCACAATACGTTTATATCCGTTACAAAATAAACAACACACATACAAACAAACCGATTTAAACTTTTTCATGTGACGTAAGGTGAATGATCAGATAAAATTGTTTAGATAATTCTAGATAAAAAAATAAAAAGAAGCTGACATCAGGTGTTATAACAGAAAAGTAAAGCAAAACAGCTAAATTGACAACAGAGAGCATCAAATTTCTCCGATTAAGATAAATGTGAGTGAGTGTGTATCTATGTGTGTGTTTTTTTGCGCTTGTGTTCTGTCTCCATTTCAATGCCATCCATCAGAAACAAAAAAGAGAGTAGTGTAATTTAATAATTAAAAAAAAAGAAATGTTCTGTGTGATATGAAATAAAAAAAAATAATTTGTTAGTCTTATCATTGACGTGTGCTACACCTTAAACACCGAGGGGAATTAAATATGGCTGATTTGTGATTCATTAGTGGTATTAAAAATCAACTTTAGCGGGTATTAGAAAATTATCATCACAAAAATATTTTTTTTGTTGTTGTTTTTTTTTTCATAGAACATTTATTTCCGCAGCGCTAAATTAAATATTGAAAGAGAGTGTTAGTGTGGCGTCGAAAAATTGTCATCGAAATTCAAATATCAAGTTTAATATATAGACATTTCTGAATTGTAAAGAAAATATTGAATATTGAAAAATAACACGTATAATGTCGAAATTACGTTTGCTGTTTAGAGAACATAAATACTAAAAAAATATCACGGCAGTATAAACAAAATTGTTGATACTTAAATATAATGAGTGTTGTGAATGCTGTTCCACAAACTGTATGAATGTAATGACAATATGGGGACGAACGTTCGTTAATAGTGAATTACGAGATCTCGCCCGAGTTCAAGACATGTTCATACTGTGCAGAAGAAGTAACTTAGTGATCCGATTCCTGTAAAATTTATAAACGCGTCTTTTAAACGTTATGATCAATTTAAAATTTAAAATCATAGGCATTTCGGTCCCATGGTCCCACCTATATAGCAGACAAGTGAGTGGTAGGATTTTCCAGTCCATTAGCTTCAATGGCCGCAAAATCGAAATCCAAAACCTTGCAGTGAGTTTTCTGAGGTTCTTAGTGGTAGAATTGCTGGCACAGTACTGGTGACGCCACATTCCTTCGTTTAAAGCCTTGCCTATGTATACAAAGGGGCTTAACCATTTTAGTCGCATTTTCCAACCTTTACAGGTTCGTGATGGGCATTGATGATTATAGATTTTATTTTTCATGTTGAGTAGAGTGTATATTAAATTTGTCACTGGAGAGGATGGAGCTTTGAAAATTTGCACTGACATTGATATTACTTCTAGGACGATTGGTATTGCAAATGGAGTACATTGGTCACGTATTGGTATAGCCCACATATAACGGGGTAGCCCCCAATATTCGGTATTTTATATTATTTTGGGTACAGATTTCTAACAAATTCGTTGTAATTTGTTATTTTGGGTTGTGGTATGGTAGTAAATCTTCCTATTAAAATTTATCAACATTGATCCACTTTTAAGGGAAGCCCCCAAATAACGTCACACCGCAAAGATCGGATTACCTCCCTACCAAAAATGCTAAATATTGTCCCAAGTTGCCGGGTAGTCCCCATATAATTCGGTATTTGATATGATAGATCTCCAATAAGCAGTACCGAGTTGTTTTCGGTATTGTTGAAGGCTTTACTATAATTTTTCCATCGATGAAGCTGTAATTTTGTATAAAGGGTTCTTGAAGACTATCATACATATATACAGAAAATCAGTGAGCGGAGCAGTAGATTCGGGCGGGGCCGACCATATGATACCTTACACAACTTCCACGAAAATCTAAATCCGGTCTTTGTCATTTTCCACACAAAAATCAGGGTCAATTTGACCCGCTAAATATTGATCAATCTTTATCAAAATAGGCATGCTTATTATTTGGCCCGATCCCCTTTTGGGCAATAATTGCGATGTTTGGGCAATAATTCCGGCCTCTGGAGCGACCAGAAAAACCGACAAAAATCAAGTTTTTGGTCCATTTCATCCCCTAAATGTTAGCCGATCTTTACCAAAACAAATAGGCGTCATCATTGGGCAGAACCCATCCTACATGCAAAATTTAGGGAATATTGGTCCATAAATGTGGCCTGTATCGTGTTTACAAATTATAATGGACATACGGAAGGACGGACACACATGTCTAGATCGACTCAGCTAGTAGAAATATGACGAGTGGGACTGCACAAAGCTTTAATACCCTGACAACATAGTTGTGTAGGGTATAAACATTCGAAAGTATTCCGAGTTTTTTCGAAACGAATCGAACGCGTGGGCAACTTTAAATAATTTAGTTCCGATTTTCATACGAATTCGTCATCAGAATCGGAAATTTACTTCTTATATTTATACTGCATCTGCCTATATGGACAGAGGGTTTTAATTATTCATACTCTTATATCCAGAATCAACATCATTAAGTCGATCGCCGGCAGTACATGCCACACAGACAAAATTCTTATATAGATCATTTAAACTCCCAACGTTTCTGGAAGGGTCTTCATTATCTAGAGAAACTCAAACGTAAAAAAATACCACAATATTTTCGAAGGATTCGACAGCCTATTCAAATTGTCCGCCCTAATTAC
Source organism: Musca vetustissima (assembly GCF_032173495.1). Classification (NCBI taxonomy): domain Eukaryota; kingdom Metazoa; phylum Arthropoda; class Insecta; order Diptera; family Muscidae; genus Musca; species Musca vetustissima. The sequence continues at coordinate 40,678 of NW_026876730.1, forward strand.
AGCTATCTGTGTAAACGACAACGATTGCTAGAATATGGCGTATGAACTTCCAACTCAGAAGTGTCAGAAAGGTTCTACGCTGTCCAAAGGTGCATTTTGTAAAGCTTCTGGTATCAAATAGTAGCGCTGAATATGATACCCCAGGACCAATAAAATATGACGGTATAGATAGTATACCAAATAGGCAAGAATAGGTCAGTAGTAGCAATTAATGGGCTGAAGAATAATAAACCACCAACTGATTAGACAATTTGGCTAGAGCAACGCATGCGCAATAGTTGGAATTTCAGCATCCTTTGTCCCGTGCACAAAAAAGAGGATATGTTTCGACTATAGCGGAATTAGTCTCCTTCCCATCGCATATAAAGTGCTATCCAGCGTACAGTGTGAGAGACTGAAGCCAATGGTCAATGGCATAATTGAACCAATGCGGCTTCACACCTTGTAAATCCACCATAGACCAGATTTTCACACTGCGCCAAATCCTGTAGAAGACCCACGAAAAACACATCGACACATTCCACCTATTCGTCGACTATAAAGCCGCATTCGACAGCTCAATTCGCTCAGAGGTGTTTAAAGCTATGTCTGCGTTTGGCATTCCTGCCAAACACAAGGACACAAGGTCAGTCGGATAGGCCCTCTTGGAGCCCTTCAATACCGAACGAGGATTCAGACAAGGTGACAGTTTGTCGTGTGTACTTTTTAACATCCTCCTGGAAAAGGTCATACGAAATGCAAAGGTGAACAGAAATGGCACTCTGTGAAGCAAACAGCTCATGTTACTCGCATACGCCGTTGAAATCGACATATTGGGTCGAACACTGCGAGCGGTAACAGCCACCATTGGACGAATTTAGAATGATCCTACCAAAGTGGGACTAGCAGTAAATGGCGAGAAGATTAAGCTGACGGTATCAACGAGCAAGACGTCCAGTAGACTTGGTATTAACGCGAAAGACGTCCAGTAGACGCGGATTAACTGTGGAACTTCAAAATTACAGCTTTGAGGTAGTCAGAGATTTCATCTGCCTAGGTGCCGTCATAAAAAATGGCATAAATTTTGAACTACGAAGAAGTATACTGATGTCCAACATATGCTAATATGGTCTAAGTAATCAATATAGAAACATGGCCACCTATCGCCAGACCAAACTCACACTTGTTACACTGAAGAATGCAGTAAAATTTTGAAATATTTTTATTTACTTTTGCAAAAGAACCCGTACGTTTGTGAAATCTTGATTTAAATATTTAAATGATAAACAACTTTTAATCTTTTTTACACCTCACCACCAGTTGCGGATTTTCTTAAATAGATATTTACTCTGAAGACTTTTTTATTTTTTGGTTAAAAATAACTTCCTACCTTCAAGAATGCCACTTATCTTTTTCACTTTATTTTCGGAATCGGTTAAATTTTTTTGGTAATCTCTTTGTCGACACAGGTAGCTTGAAGCGATTATCAATGCATGTCGGCATTGCATTTTTGGACTAAAGATAAACAAATATTATTTATTGTTCTTTAAGACAAAAAAACAATAACTTTGTCTCCATAAAAAATTAATACCGGAATGTCATTGTTGACCAAAAACAGTAACGTTTTGAATTTTTTCTCAAAAAAACCCCACACAAAAGAATAAAAAGAGAAATTCAGGTATTTGTAAAATGATGACACAATTGGGGTATACAAATGGGTATTTAATTAACAATTTATAATATTTTTTAAAGATTCATTACTTATTAATTAAACAATTTTTTTTTAATTTTCGTTTTACTTAAAAAAGTAAAAAAATCACTTTTTTCATTTCCTGCCAATTGAAGCGCCACACTAGTAGCTTTGCCAGACCTCTCTTGGTCCCTTATCAGTTCCGATATCAGTTTAGTGATAAAAAACACATTAAATATGGTGGAAAATCTCTCCTTTCTTATTTGCACACATTACTAGCATATATTTTTCTGTCTGCCGCAACGTGGTTGTTTTATTAACGTTAATTATTTTTCACAGAATTTTTATTTTTTTTTTGTTTTGCTAAATTACAAGCAATTTTTTTCTCCGGCTAGTAGTTTTAATTTATTGCTAGCGTTTTTTTTTCATTCGTTGGTATAGGATTTCTAAAACAAAAATAATGTGCTAATTAAGCAGCATTGCTGTAAATTAAAATATCCAACACGGGAGCATGGCTGCTGACACAGCAATAACCGCTATTAGGCAGTGAATTTTCAAAATTCTCATGCCATGTATGAAACATATTTTGATTTTTTTGGTAACACCGGTAGCTGAACGGGGTTTCACTTTTTTTTCGAAGTGATAATGATCTTTTGAAGATGGAAGAAAAATGGAAATATGTAAATAATATGTGAAACATATTCGAAGATTGTTGTAGCAAATCAAGGGATCTCATTCATGGATATAGTTGATAGCTGACTACCCTCCCTCAGTAAGATAGGTAAGCAGACTCCTTATTTCCGCAGATGACCTTCGATGACGGTCGCGAAGCGAATAGTGACTCTCAGCGATCCTTCCACCAGGGTCAGCCTCGTCAATGGCAGATACTATTTTTTGTCATCTGGGTCCATCCGCTGAGTTGTGGTAGGACCATCGGGGTCAGCCTTGCCAATGATGGCTACTCTCTTGTAATCTGGGATCATTCGTTGTGTTATCGATTTAATATCACAGAAGACCTCGATGGTTGCGAAGACTTACAAAAAGGTCCCACTTTCGTCTTCTCCGTAGCAGCCACTGTCCTTTGTGGCCACCTTTGGAGTAGACGCTGAAGGTCGCTGTGAAGACTTGACAATAGTTCCGACTTACGTTTCCCAATGACAATCTTCCCACCATTCTTCTTGACTACTATCGGAACACTCCGACGGCTTGCGCAAATTACACATCTGAAGATCGCCGTTCTGTTTCTCGACAATTGCCTTAATTTTCTATAATTGCAAGAGAGAACGAGGTCACCTCCATTCGGTATGGGATCTCATTCATGGACCCCTTTTCAATACCTCAATAAGGTAGTAAGCAGACGCCTTATTTCCACAGTTGAGGAACCTGGTCCCTTTATACAGGGTAATCTTGCGTTAGGATGATGATTTTCAGATGACCAATGACTCTCCACTAAGTTGACGTTTTAATCGTCTCAGAAGACCTAGATAGTTGCTGTGAAGACTTACCAAAAGGTCCGACTTTTGTCTTTTCAGTGGCAGCCTTCCTACTGTCCTTCAACCTTAGGAGTAGACCCTAATGGTTCCAGTAAATGCCTGACAATAGTTCCGACTTGCGTATTACCAATGACAATCTTCCCACCATTCTTCTTCACTACTAGCGGAACACTCCGACGGCTTGCGCCGATTACACATATGAGGAACGTGGTACTGTTTCTCGACAATACTTCGTATTTCTACAATTCCAAGATACAGACGACTTTCTACATTCATGGATTCAGCCTACTAGAGGGGTTCAAGGTCATTAACTGTCTCAATAAGATAATCACTCCTTATTTCCACGGTTGAGAACCCTGGGTTGCTTTATACAGGCTACCCTCACGATAGGATGATGCTCTTTAGATGACGGGCGCAAAACGAGCAATGCCTCACAGTAATCCTTCCATCAGCCTCGTTAGTACTCTCTGATCCATTCGCTGAGTTGTCGTTTTAATCGTTGCAGGTGACCTCGATGGTTGCTTTAGAATTTTACCAATAGATCCGACTTTTGTCTTCCCCGTGACAGCCTTTCAACTGTCCTTCTTGGCTCCGATTAAAAGAACCTTTGCAGTAGACTCTAAAGGTTCATGTGAAGACTTGGCAATATCAGGGTCAGCCTCGTTGGTACTCTCTGGTACCATCCGCTAAGTTGTCCTTTTAATCGTCGCCGGACACCTAGATGGTTGCTGTGTAAACTTAGCAAAAGGTTCGACTTTTTTTCTTCCTCGTGGCAGCCTTCCTATTGTCTTTGGCTACGATCAAAACAGTCTTTGGAGTAGACTCTGAAGGTTACTGTAAAGACTTGAACTTGACTTTTGTTTTCCCAACGACAGCATTCCCACCATTCTATTTGGCTTCTATCGAAGTACTCCGAGCTTGTCAAAAAGGTTTTCTTGGAAGCTGGTGTTCCTCCGTCGATCTCATTCTTTTCATTACCTCAGGCGTTGAGGTGGGTTTGATATTTGTCGTTAGATCTCTCGCTTGAATTGATACAGTGATTTTCCTTTAGAGTCGCCATGGTAGAGCTTGTCGATCCCATATAAGGGGCTCCCATATTTTGGGGTTCTTGAGCGCGTTTTTCAACCGAATTCGCTGACACTAGGTTCCTATTGGGTACCAAATTTCTCCATTAAAAATTATAAACATTGGTCCACTTTTTCTGGTAATCCCCATATAACTGTACATCCCAATTTTAAGTTTTGATAGCAACCGCTCTCTAATCTCACTAAAATTATAAATATAGGTACATTGTTTCGGGTAGTCCGCATATGAGGGTACACCCCAATTTTCGGTAGTTTGGGGTTCTTGAGTGCGTTTTTCAACCAAATTTGCTGTAATTCGGCACATCGTGTTCCTATTGAGTACCAAATTTCCAAACTAACAATTATCCATATCTGTGCACTTTTTCAGGTACCCCTAAAAATTCGGTATTTTGTGAAGTTTGGGCCAGTTTTTCAATCGAAGTTGTTGTAATTTGATATTTTAAATTATATATATCTATCTTTGATACGATAGCACTCCTACTAAACATTTTCAATATCGGTCTACTGTATATATCCAATATTGTTATTATTCATTTCCCCTCTTATCATCTACCGAAAATTTCACTTCCCCATATTTGAAATTTGCAATCATTATTATTTCAATTTACATTTCACATTAAAATGCGAGGGAGTGTTAAGTTTCCAACCTTGATGGTAGCAATGTAATTTAAAACGTAATTTTAATTTGATTTGATTTCAATTCATTTACAAATAATTGCAATAACAATAGATACAATAATTTATTCAATGAAATTACTTGCAGTTACAATTTTTTACATAGGTATATTTATAACACAAAAAAAAAACAAATAAATAAAATAAAAAGTGCTGAATACTCTTTTTTCCCAGTATGAGTCATTAGTTGATATCAGTGCTACTACGCATGCTATTTTAAAAAATAATAAAAAATGATATATCTACGTAAAAAAACAATAAAAAGAAAAATTAAAAAAAAAAACAATAAAACAAAAAGTAAGAAAAGAACAATAAATCCCAAACGAGCTGTCCGAAAATTAATAAAACCATTTTAAATGAAACCACTGAATGAAAAATAAAATTCACATAAAAAATGTTTAAAAATAAATATATATTTTTTTAATCAAGGACAAATTATTTTTTTCTAATAATAAAGTCCATAAAAAAGAAAAGAGAATTTTTTTCCTAAACTCTCTTTCACTTAGAACTACCAATCTCAAGCGCCAAAACAAATGTTTACCTAACAAAAAAAGTAAAAAATTAGTTAATGTTGCCCGTCGCCAGATAACAAATTATTAACCAAACACACTTTTATTTACCTACAAACTTATTGTTGTTGACATTTATTAGCGTTTTGAGGTTTGCAATAAAATAAAATAATGAGAGCATGGCAATGATAAACAGATTTTTTGTACACAACACAAAATAAACATTACTCAGAGACAAAATTCTAAAGTAGAATAGAGAGCAACAGGTTGTTGTGGCCCATAACTTGTGGGGAAATTATTTCTCTGTTAAAAATGGGAGAGAGAGAGTGAGAGTTTTTATATGATAGCAAGAGAAATGGAAAGACAAATTGAGATATACCAAAGAAATTTTATATTAGGTGGGGTCGATCATGTGGTACCGTAAGCTGATGCAACCTAATAAATCTGTTAGAAAATTATATTTATTATATTAGGTCTTAAGAAATATTTAAATGGATATTTTTTGTTTGTTTTAATTTTATATGAGAAATTATAATGAATATCAGGGCTATACAGGGTTTAAATAATGACAGAGATTTTAACATGTGAAGGGCATAAAATATAAACATATTTTTAGCCGTAGTGGATTTTCATTAATTTCATTGATTATTAATTTTAGTATTGATTATTTAAAAATACATCGGTGCGAATTTCAAGTATTATCTCCAAAATTTTATTTCACAGGTATTATTAAATTTGTTATTATATAAAAATAATATAATAAAAATCGGGTTTCTTATATATTATTCATTAGAGATTTGTTTAATATTTTGTGAATATTTTTAATAAATACTAGATATTTGAAAACAATGGGTTTGTATAACCTTGTGTGGGCTCAACTGTTTGGAAATTCCGCCTAGACCAGTGTAACTGAGAATTAAGAATCAAAAACAATGGACGAAAGAATAATACACGTTTAACTATCGGCGCTTTCTTACAAGGACACAACAGCCTGCGGTGTAGAGCGTGTGGAAAAGACAGCGAAATGTTAGAATGTTTCCTGTGCCACTGTCCAAAAAACTTAAGAACTTCACAAAAAGATTAGAACAATCAAGTCCAAAGATGACCACTTAGCGGCTTAAGTAATAATATTGCTAATATGGCTAATATTGGACATGTGATGGTGTAAAGGATGAATATGGAAGTTATACTTAAATTTGAAGAGGGGTCTATTCTAATAATATTACTGTTACCTCACAAGGAAAGCCAGTAAGGAATGTTCAAAAGTCGGACGAGCCCAATATATGATACTCTTCACCAATTTTTTTATACAAGAGATGATCCCAAGATTCTTATTGCAGGGTACTTTAAGATATATACCGATATAAACCCAGCTATGTAAAAAATTCAATTTTTGATGAAATCGGACAAATATATCTATATATAAAAAATGGAGCAAAAAAAATGTATACTAACGCATCAATTGAGAACGGCTGGACCGATTTGACTCAAAATTGTTTTCAGTTGTCGGTAATTACAGTGGGAAGGTTTTTATGAAAGAAAATTTTGAGAAAAATCCGCGAAAATCTTGCAAAAATTATTTTAAAGAAACGGCTAGACCGATTTGGCTTAAAGTTTCTGTTAGTAGTCTGTAATTGAAGGGGAAATGTTTTAATAAAAGAACATTTTAAGAAAAATCCGCGAAAATGTTGCAAAAAATATAATATTATGAAAAAATACTATGAAGCATATTTGCATTTCCACGAATTTAGTATCGAGCTATTATGGTTGCCCCACGTCGGAGTTGTTATTTTGAGATATTTGGGCAAAAATTGATAGCGTATCAATCCTTTAAGCCTTCATTTGTCAATTATTGAAAATTTTGATTTTTTTCATTTTCATTTAATTTTTTTTGTGAAAATTCAAAAAATGATTGAGAATATATCATTGAATGTACACGCGATAATTGTATGTACACGTTGTCCCTAGAATGCACGTACATTTTGGGACAAATGCAGGGATGAAAATCAGAAGATATTCGCAATAGTTTTGATTCTATGATCCATTCTCTAGATCATTTTTCTTAAAATAAGAATAGTAATAGTTCCATAAGGACACGTTGTTCTTTAAAGTATTTAAAATGTTGCTATGGCACGGGAAATATCAAATCAGGTGGTAACATTATATGGTGGTTATTTGCATAATCGGTGGTCAATGCCTTTGAACTTATAAACACAACACCTCTCATATATCCGATACGACAAATGTGTATCGCAGAAAACTAATATACGATGCCATTTTCTGTGCAAAATTCATTAAGTTGATATAAAAAAAGTGATGTTACCTATTCGCATTGAACCTGTGACTATAAAATTGCAAATACCTTAATATATCAACTAAACTTAAACATAAATCTAACTTTTCATATCTCCTAATATGTACATTCTTTAAATCGGTCGGGTAATTTATATGGGAACAATGTTACAACACTATGTGATAGTAGGTTGCCCATGCTCTTTAAAAATAATGTACAGACACTCAGGTTGGAAAAAGGGGGTAAGAACTTCAAATATGTATGGCGCCTTTTTAATACGTTAGGCCATCTCTATGATTGGGTACCGTTATATGGGAGCTACCTCAAAGAGTGGACCAATATAGATACTTTTAGTACGATTCATTCTACCAATTAAAACAATCAAACACCAAATTACAGCCGATTAGATTTAACAATTATATGAGGGATATTTGGAAGCTTGGGCGAATAAAAAATTTCAGCCAAATACCGAATATTAATATATACCGTTATATGGGACCTATCCGAATATTTGGGTCAATATTGAAAATATTAATTAGGGAGAGTATACCTACTATTAAATTAGAAGCAATTCTGTTGAATATTGGGGATACCTTTATAAGGAGGCTACCTTTAAAAGGGAACCAAAATTTAACATTTTCAATATCAACTATCATATAAGTAGTAGAAATATATGTGCAAATTTTTAAGTTGTATCTTAAATCGTGGAGGTTTAAAAAAACTAGCTTTATATTGCGCTAACGTTATATGGAAGTCTTATAAATATATTGGGAAAAATGAATTATATTCGAGAGTCAAACTTATATGTGCATTTAAATTTACTTTCCACGAATTCAATAATTCATAAACTTTTATCCACCGAAATTTTACAAATTTTACAAGCAAAATAACTCGCTCATTAACCTCAAATTGTAGATTTTCAGTACTGTAATGTTACTTTAAGTGTGATCTGATAAATACCAAGGTATTACAAAAATTTGTACAATCCACCTTATGGTGGAGGGTATAAAAACAAACCTAGAACGCCGAAAATTATGCATCTACAATATTGCTAGGCAAGACAACGTTTGCCGGGCCCGCTAGTATATATATATATATATATATATATATATATATGAGAGCTATATCAAAATCTGAACCAATTTTCATGGACCGATTTCAACGAAACTTAGCACACATCATTACATTTTCAATTTAAGAAGTTATGCACAATTTCGAGTAAATCGAAAGAAATATAAATAAAATCGGACGAATATATATGGGAGCTATATCTAAATCTGAACCGATTTCAACGAATCTTAACAAATATCATTCTAGACTCGAATCAGTACGCTCTGCTAAATTTTGTCCTTATCAAACATATCTTGGCAGCTTCTCTTTTGAGATGAACTACATGATCGAAGTTGCAATGAAAAGGAAAGCCAGAGAGATACTACATTCCCACCATTATGCGACGCGTTTCGCCGCTGGTTAAGCGGCTCATCAGGCATATTGGGCAATTTGGCTTACAAATGTCGTTACTTGATATGTTGTATTTATGTAGAATATTGTGGCGAAATCGAATCTAAGTTACAACCCGAAAAACACAGTTAATATACCCTCCATACTATGGTGGACGGTATAAAAATATCGAAAATCACGATGGAAATATATATGGGGACTATTTAATAACATGGGGCTATGGGGAAAATTTAGCTCAACTATGTTTTTATCAGTTTTGCAGTTGGGGACATTTCAGAAAAAATTTGGACCGAAAAACAAATTCAGTCCATTTTCAAGATAATAATTTAGGAGAATTACGTTAAAATTTTTAATGTATATTTTTAATATATAAATTTTTAATATATTTTTGTCCGAAATTTGGGACTGGATCTTTATATGAGGGCTTTGTCAAAACAGCAACATATATGGAAAATTTTCTTCAACTATATTTTTCACCCTCCAAGAACCTGAAATATATGCATTTATATGAGGGCAATGCCGGTACGTGAACCTATACTGACTATTCTTTTTATTTCTTTATGCCAGCCTTCAAGAACCCGTAATGCCAATTACATCAACATCGGTGGAAAATGCATCTGAAACGTTCAAAATACCGAAAATGAGGGCGATTCCGTTATACGGTAGCATTTTGAACACTTGTAATTTTTAATAGAAAGATTTGACATTCAATCAGAACCCAAAATATCATATTAGAGCCAAGTCGGCTGAATAACGTACCCAATGTTTTCAAAAATCGAATAATGGTTTGTGTCCATATAAGCCCCCATATATCACAAAACATAAGTCAGTATGTACAATTTTAGGTACGAAGATTTTCCACACCATGAGAACTTGAAAAATCATATTATAGTAAACTTGGCTGAAAAACGTACCCAAGACTTCCGAAATATCGAATTAGGGTTGGAACTATTAAATGGGGGCTTATGAGAGGGAGATTTTTTACAGATTAATAATTCAAAATACAAAAAATACCGCTAATTTGGTTGAAAAAGGTGCCTAGTCTCCTCAAAATAACAAAATGTAGCGTTATATGGGGGCTACCCAAAAAAGTGGACCAATATTTCCTTTTTCCTTCATTTTTAGTAGGAAGAATTAAAACGCAAAATAACCCAAAATGCAAACTTACCGCCAATTCGTTAAAAAAATGTACTCAAAATATCGAATATTAGAGGTATTGTTATATGAGGTCTATATCAAAAAGGTGAACCAATATATCATAGCAAAAACCTAGGCTCAATCTTAAATATTGCAATTTCTAATTCAAAATACAGACATATATTATCAATTTTTTATGACGAAGTCTTTTAAACATGAAGTAATTGAAATGCCAAATTATGGTCACTTCTCTCTGGCTATACCCGAACTATTCGAAAATGCGAACAATTTTTAATACTTTCACATTTGTTTATGTAGGCATTAACAATTTGTTTCCAATGAAATATTGTCTATTGGAGTACCCCAACACAGCGACTCCCACAATGTCCGCCTTAGTATCGCATCACCAAGAGGTTCCCCTTAGTTCAGTTTAGCTAAAATTCTACACATCACTGTTTATATTATTAATTTATTTTTGTGTTTTGTTTAATTTTTGTGTGTTTCTCTAGCAGTATTTTGAACGTGAGTGTTTGTTTACCATGCCCTCCCTCGTAGGCTCTTTGTAAACTCTCCGTTGGTCGGTGTGTGTCTGCCTCACAGATAACAAACATTTAATTTTATTGTGAGAAATTGTTTGTAGTTAGCTCGTGAGTTAATGGTGCTAAAACAAAATTTTTTGTAATTAGTGTTGTTGAAAATTTCGTGGGGTTAGGTACGCTGCTAGTCAAGTGACAACAAAAACAAAAATTAAGAAATAAATACCTGTGTTGTTTTTGTTCTAAAACGAAAATTTAAACGACAAAGAGAAAGAAAGAAAGACAAAAATTAAACTTTGATCATTTTGCAAATGTGACAAATAAATTTAATTAATTTGCAAATGTGACAAATAAATTCAATTAAATAATGCGTACCTAACATTAAATAAACAACAACGACAATTTCAATATTTTGAAATAAATATTCAAATATTTTTAACAGAATTCGTCATGTGAAACTGTGATGTCAATATTTCTATAAATAAATGTAAAATATCAAAAACAAATATGCATTTCAAAAAATAAAAAATAAATTAATAAAAATTAGAAAATAATAGCAAAGCTATTTAGTGTGTGTTTTGAAATAATAAAAAAAAAAACTAAACAATAATAGTATATTTTTGTTTTATAAAGTTTTTTTTTTATAAAAGGCAAGTGTGTGCTTTTTTTCATAAAACGAAACAGAATTTTTTGTGTGTGTAATATTATGTGCTATTGTAACGGATATATGAGGAAATGTCAGATACTACTATCTTGAATATGTTTCCGGTTGGGAATTGTAGTGAATTTTTAATAAAAAAAAAATACTATAAAAATATAAAAAAATAATAAATAAATAAAAATAAACAAAAATAATTAACGAGAATACTGATTACAATAATATTGAAATTATTTATGGAGAAGTGAATTTGAATCATTCGTTTGGAAGATGTGGTTAAATCTTAAATTAAATATTTGAAAATTATTTTTTTGAAGAACTATTAAAGCTATTAAATGGCAATTTTTTAAATAGCACTTTTATGTTCGGAAAAAATAATAGAAGTGAAATTTAAAGAAACTGTGAATTTTCTAAAAAATTTTTTTTGAAGGAATAAAATAAATATTGAAATTATCTATGGCTTAAAAAAACTAAAAAATGGAGAACATAAATATTCGTTAACAAATTTAGATAAAATCTTTACAAATGAAATGTTCGTTAATCTGGGCCTATCCGAACTTTTTATAAAATTACAAATACTCACTGAGTAGGAACTTCCAAATACCGAAAATAATCTGGGGTCTAAAATAAATCTATATAAAACCAGTGAGCGGAGCAGTATAGTCGGACGGGGCCGACCATGCGATACCCTACACAACTACCACGAACTCTAACTTTCTGAGGATGTTTATTCCGAGTCTGAGTAATATTTCGTGATATTTGCCCCCTCTTGTCCGATTAGAGGTTAACAACACCTCTTCCTTACTTTTTTCGAATATTCAGTACCGTCCTTCTAATTACTTGTCCAGATTACCTTCACGGTGGGTTGTGTTGTGATTTTCGGATTATACTCTACTCGAAAACACACAAAAAATTATGTTTTCGGTCCATTTCATCCCAAAATTTTAATCTGATCATCACCGAAAATTGTAGGCGTTGTTCTTGACCATAACTGGAACTTCATGAAAAATTTCAAAGCCATCAGCGCGATATTTCTCCCTCTAATGTGGTAATGGGTTACTAAATAATATCTGAATATTTGACTGTAACTCCCACATCTGAGTAGATACATCACTATATTTGGTATCAATTTAAAGGCCAACCACTCCTCTTGGATATGCTATCAACTCCTGGGGTCTACATCCTCCAGGAGTAAATATATATGCCATAGAATACAAATTTTGTCATTTTTCACACAAAAGTCAGGGTCCATTTGACCCGCTAAATATTGACCGATCTTTATCAAAACATGCATGCTTATTCTCTGGCCCGATCCCCTTCTCCATGCAAAAATTCGCGGTGTTTGGGCCATAATTGCGGCCTCTGGAGCGACCAGAAAAACCGACAAAAATTTAGTATTTGGTCCATTTCATCCCCTAAATATTAACTGATCTTTTCCAAAAACAATAGGGGTCTTCATTGGCCAGGACCCATCCTACATGCAAAATTTCATGAAGATTGGTCCATAACTGTGGCCTGTATCGTGTTTACAAAATATAATGGACAGACGGACGGACGGACGGACGGACGGACACACATGTCTAGATCGACTCAGCTAGTCGAGATATGACGATCGGTATACTTAAAGGTGGGTCTAGGACCAATATTTCGCGGCGTTACAAACATTTGGGGCTGCACAAAGCTATAATACCCTGACAACATAGTTGTGTAGGGTATAAATAAAAAAAATATTAGAGAAGAAGTGTACCCTTGGTACAGGGTATTATGTCTTTGTGCATATGTTTGTAACAGACAAAAGGAAACGAGATAGACACATGGTTCCTTTTGAGAATATGCATAGAATAACTTTCTAAGTCGATTTATGCATGTCCGTCCGTCCGTCTGTCTGTCCATGTAAAATTGTAAACAAAGTACAGGTCGCATTTATGATCCGAATTGGATGAAATTTGGCATAGGGGACTTATTCGGCCCAAGGACGAACCCTATTGAAATTGGGAAAAATCGGTTCAGATTTAGATATAGCTCCCATATATATATTTAACCGATTTAGTGTAAACGGTCCCTATATATCTTTCGATTTGCACGAAATTTGGTACAGCCTAATCATTTAGGTCTAGAATGATGTCTGCCAAGTTTCGTGAAAATCGGTCCAGATTTAGATATATATCCCATATATAGTTTCGTCCGATTTCATGTAAATGGTGCCCCAAAGTCCCTATATATCTTTCGATTTGCACGAAATTTGGTACAGCCTAATCATTTAGGTCTAGAATGATGTCTGCCAAGTTTCGTGAAAATAGGTCAAGATTTAGATATAGCTCCCATATATAGTTTCGTCCGATTTCATGTAAATGGTGCACCAAAGTCCCTATATATCCTTCGATTTGCACGAAATTTGGCATAACGTACCGAATTGAGCCTAGAATGATGTCTGCCAAGTTTCGTGAAAATCGGTCCAGATTTAGATATAGCTCCCTTTTATTATAGATTAATTTTAAGTAATTGATGTACTAAGGAATCAATAGGAACAAAACGTTCTGAAATTAGTATAACCTAACCTGTGACAAGTTTGTTTGACATCGCTCAATATTTGGATAGAGCTTCCATATATATTTTCGCCCGATTTCAAATAAATTGGGCATCAAACTCCTCATGTTAGTCAGATTCACATCAAATTTTGCACAACTTACAAAATTGAGCATAGAATTACCTAGTTGCGTTTTCTAGAAGTGCAGACATATCCCAACGGATGACCTATTTATATTTGTTTGAAGTCGATTGACATACTTTATGGATAGATCTAGGTAGATTCACATTTAGATAAATATCACATTTTTTTTCATCCAATTTTTTGTTATAGTCCTGTTTAATATACCCATAGTGGTGAATGGTATCATATAGTCGGCCCCGTCCGACTTTACTACTTTCCTTACTGGTTTATTAAATAGGATCGCGGTTATAAAATGTGTAAACTATTAGGTTAGGAAAAAAAGAAATCCATAATTTTTTCGGCAGATGGCTGTACCGATAGATTTCTCGTAAAGTGTCGATCAAACAATTTCAAATTATAGCTCGTTGGAAGGGTGACATTTCGCAGGAAAAAAAGGAAAAAATGTCGATTAAATCGGAGAAATGATCGAAGTTGACTGGCATGTTAGCAGTCGTAACATCGCCCAGGAGCTAAAAAATCGACCATAAAACTGTTTTTAAACCATTTACAATTTTAAACCATTGAATAGGCCAACAGGAGAGGTGTCGTGTTCTACCAAGACAACGCTAGGCCAAAAACATCTACAGTGACTTGTCAGCAACTTCGGGAGCTTGGTTGTGAAGTTTCAATGCATCTGCTATACAGTCCGGACTTGGTACCAAGCGATTATCATCTTTTTCGTGCATTGCAAAATGTCTTTAATGATAACAAATTGGTATCTAGGAAGGATTGGGAAAATCGACTACTAGAGTTTTTTGCAAATAGAGAACAGAACTTCTATGAGAAAGGCATTGTGAAGTTACCTTTAAAATGGCAACAAATCATGCAACAAAACTGTGCATATTTGGCCCAAATCGGACATTCCGAAGCATGTTAAATAAAGTCCTACAGTTCATACAAAAATAAAGGATTTCTTATTCCCCAAATTAATATATTCACAATACCGAAAATAAGGCGAAACCTTTGTATGGTGTTACGTTAAAATGTGGACATATATCAACATGTTCTCTTCCGATATTTGTCATCCTCCAAGAACCCAGAATATCAATAACGATAACTATCAAAGTCGAGACCTTTATATGGTTTAATGTCAAAAAATTACAAAATTTCTACTCAGATGCGGAATGCAAAATTACAAATTATTTATGCGGTCTATGTAAACCTACGTGTTCATCGAAAATTGTGTAAAAATGAAGCCAAAATGATAAATAATAGATATTTCGGCGGCAAAATCCTTCAAAGTACCAAACAATAAGGCGTGCCATATATATGGGGACAATGGCAAGACATGTCATAAAAATTCTTCAATTCCTCCACTTCGGTGGGAAAATACCTTCAAAATATCGGAAATGGGTCGGGACTTTTGGTGAAGAATTTTGTCATTCATTCATCCTCCAAGCATCCGGAATTACAAATTGCATCTATCTCGGTGGCAAAAAACGTAAAAAGTAAAGCTTATCTTACTGACTCGTCAAAACTGTATCAAAAAATTAATTTGAACCATTTTTTGGGAGATTTGAAACTGAAATTTTAATATTTCAACATGGGGTACGAACCTTTAGTTATTTACTTAGCAGGATCGAGACAGAACATCTGTTCCATAAGTCAAAATAAAAAGATTTTCAGGCCCGTCGATCTGAATGATTAGGCTTTGATATGTCGTCCTTCACTTGATTTGTTCATCGAATTCGTGGCCTTCCCCTTCTGCGTGAACCATCAATTTGCTCACTTTTATATGCTTTTTCAAGTGGGGCATCCTCATCCATTCGCACTCGATCATCCATTCGTAGATCGATACGACTGACTATGTCGATGTCCGTGTATAGATGATAAAGCTCGTGGTTCATTCGACGCCGACATTCACCGTCGACGCAGATCGGCCTATAGATTTTTCGAAGAATTTTTCTCTCAGACTTCAAGAGCTGCCTCATCTGCTTGCTCAAGTACCCATGCTTCAGTTCCACACACCAGAACGGGTAGTATCAGCGTCTTGTAGAGTGTGAGTTTGGTCTGGCGGAAGGTGGTTTTGTTTCTAAACTGTTTAGCATATGTTGGCCAACAATATCCTTCTCCGAATTTCAAAACTGATGGCATTAATCTTTAACTACCTCGAAGCTGTAATATTCAAGTTCCACAGTTGATACGAGAATACTGGACGTCTAGCAAGTTGATATCATCAGCTTGGTCTTCTCGCAATTTACTGTCAGACCAATTTTGGTAGGCTCCTTCTCAATTTGTTCAAAGGTGGCCGTTACCGCTCACTATATTCGACCCATTATGTCGATGTCATCGGCGTAGGCGAGTAGCATGTGTTGTTTGGTGAACAAAGTGTCATTTCTGTTCATCTCGTATGACCTTTTCCAGATGTATTTTAAAAAGGTCACACGAGAGGCTCTCTTCTTTTCTGTAACTTCGTTCACTATTGAAAGGCTCCAAGAGGTCCATTCCGACTTTAACTGTTGACTATGTGCCAGTTAATATTATTCTGCATAGCCGTATTAATTCCGCAGGAATGCCGGACATGGACCTCAGAGCGAATAGGGCTGTCGAATGCGGCTTTATAGTCGGCGAATAGGTTGAATGTGTCAATGTGTTTTTCGTGGGTCTTTTCCAGCATTTGGCGCAGAGTGAAAATCTGGTCAATGGAGGATTTGCCAGGCCTGAAGCCGCATTGATATGGTCCTAAAATGTCATTGACCATTGACCAGTCGTTATATGCGATGGGAAGGAGACTTATTCATCTATACTTGGTGATTAGCGTAGTATTATAACGTCATCTACTACAGTTGGATCGTTCCGAAATGAACTAGTTTAAAGGAAAATTTCAACAAAAGGAATGATGGGTACTAAGTCCGGTGAATTCTTTAAACTAGTTTATTTCGATACAATCGTTCATTTAGATATTTCCGTTTATGGACCGAAGTAACTGACGAATATGAATGATCGATTGAAGTGAAAGGACTAAATAAATGAATTACCTCGAACCAAATAAGATCGAACTGCTTTAGGAAAGCAATTGATCAATGCTATCATCTACATAACTGACTTATTTAACTTCCTTCTCGTTTAAAATCCCGAAGGTGATCTTTGTGATGTAGTGGTGATAAAATTCTTCCTTGTGGTATCCCCTGTTCTACCTTGACAATGTTAGTGTCTCCCCTATATACTATAGCTTATCTATCTGTTCCTTAGCATGTGGCTAACCCATGCCATCAATATTTTATTTACATATACTAAACTTGTGATAAATACGGCTTTGTTCTATTTAGCCCCGTTTGAATTCTCCTCTACTTCGTTTCTGAATCACGTGATCGCGACTGATTCCATCGGTATGAAATTAGTCAGTGAATGTAATAAAACAAAAATCTATTGTCTTTGTCTGGAGATGTTTGTTTTTCGAAATAGTTAACCTTAAAACAGATGTAAACAAATACTTTCATTGTTTTGTAAAATATTTTATATGCCAACAATTTTAGTTATACAAACATTACTCAGAACATGATAGAAGCTTATGGGGAATGGACTTTGTAACACAGATTATTAATAGCATAAATATTTTAACTAATTTTCTTTATTTCCAATCTCTTTACAGCTCAAACAAAGGCCAGCACATATTTCAAGACTCCCCCTCATTGATAGATATACTAATTAACACCATGTCTGATATCGATAGTCCTCGTCCGTTTCGTCGTGAACGAAATTTAAGTAATCGTAATTTTAATAAACGCGGTTCGAATCACAGACGCCAGAGCACCGAAAGTCACTCTTCCATAGAACCCCGAATGCTGCATGAAATCAATATAGATGATAATAGTGTAACCAATAATATCTCACAACCTGCTACCCCCTCAATTGCCAGTAACAGCACAACCACAAGTTCCAGTTCTTCGATGAATATAGCTTATTCTGTTAATTCAGATACATCGGAGAGTGCAATTAACCACCGACCCACAAAACCAATAAGAAAGTTACGCTCATATGAATTTAGCACAAGTCAAGATGGACTGATAAGTAATAACTCGCCACCGGTTAATACCCCCACAGAAGAACAAAACAACGATGAAAATCAGTCATCAGCCGTCAATACACCCGTTACACCAGATCCTGCCTGGTTGGGTGTACAACAGAAACGTATTATTTTTGAAAAATTCCATGCCAGCGATAATTTGAAAACATCAAAATTTACATCGAAATCTACACAGTCACTGCTTTCAAGTGAACGATCACAGCCGGTATGGCATAAGGTATCATCGCCCACATTGACTTCATCATCCATCTCATCGAATTCCGGATCATATTACGTGGCTCCACCGGGACGGGTGTTAGTCATGAATTTGGAGGCCACAAATAAACACAATGCCAATCGACATTCTTCGTTTCATCAGATTATCGATGAAGAACACACGGAGGATGAAGTTGATGCCATTGAAGATGAGGTAGCTGAGGTTGAATGTACAGAAAATCATAAGGCACTTCCAGAAGAAAATGTCGAACCAGTAGTTGAGACTACAAATACAACGTTATTAGCACCAATGCTAACACATTCAAAAAGTCATGAACCCACAGCGAAGGATGAAGGTTCTAAACAGGAGAATACTTCAAATCAGAGTGCGGAAGCCCTGGGTAAAACGAAATCCAAAGATTTTCCAAGGTAAGCTTTAAACAATTTCATTAAATCCGGGTGGGCACATATCAGGATTGAATTTTTGTTTGTGAAAAGATCGCTTTTGAGGTTCCAAACCCTATTTTGTTTCAATACTCTGGTGCCCTAGACCCATAAATTATTTTACTATTTTATTCAATTCGTTAACAGGTTGGGATTAGTTTATGATTTTATTGATAGATCGTTAAATATTTTGTTGTTAACATAGATAATGGCTGGTAAATCCCCATTTCGGAAATTCTAAAAAAATATTAGATAAGGGTTTTGTATTTACTGTCATATGGTAAAATACACAAACACAAGTGTATTTTTGCAAATATAAAAATACTTCCCCGTTTCGATTTTTTTTTTGCTATTGAATTTTATGAATCAGGACTTTCAATGCCTATCTATCTTGGTGTAAGAGAGATATGATAAGAATAGAAATATTGGTTTGTAAATAGAAAAAAATCTTCAAAGTTAAAAAAAAATTCAATGGGAAACAATTGAAATATTGGCTCCTAAATTTTATAGTCCTTACGAATTTGGGAGTACTTTCAATTGAATGAACTTTGAAGATTTTTAATTAAAGTTTTGAAGTCCAAAAGTGAAGCCATTATAATATTTGGGAACCATTCTTCTATTTAATAACCGGGTAGTTACTTTTTACACCGAAAATTTTCCAGATACTTACTTATTTGTTATAGCACGGCTGTTCCATAAGCCGAGCTTAGAAAATATTTCCAAGCGCGTCGGTCTTGTGCACAAATCCACCAATTTGGAAGACCACGTTCCAAAATGTTGTTTTCTTTCCATCTAATTCGTGGCCTTCGCTTTTATATGCCTTTTGTTGGGGCATTATCATTCATTCGCACAACATGGCCTAGCCACCGTAGTCGCTGCAGCTCAATACGACTGACTATGTCGATGTCCGCGTACAAATTGTAAAGCTTATGGTTCATTCGACGCCGATATTCACCGTCGACGCAGATCGACCCGTAGATCTTTCGGAGAAATTTTCTTTCAAACATTCCAAGAGCTGTCTCATCTGCTTGCGAAAGTATCCATGCTTCAGATCCATATAATAGCGGGGGTAGTATCAGCGTCGTGTAAAGTGTGAGTTTGGTCTGGCGGGAGGTGGCTTTGTTTCTAAACTGCTTACTTAGACCATAGTAGCATCTGTTGGCCATCACAATCCTTCTCCGAATTTCGAAACTGATGGTATTCGTTTTATTTATGGCGGTACCAAGGTATATAAAGTCTCCAAATACCTCGAAGCTGTAGTTCTCAAGTTCCACAGTTGGTACGAGTCTAATGAACGTCTTGCGCGTTGATACTATCAGCATGGTCTTCTCGCCGTTTACTGCCAGACCCACTTTGGCAGACTAATTTTCAATTTATTCAAAGGTGGCTGTTACCGATCGCAATGTTCGACCCATTATATCTATTTCATCTGTGTAGGCGAGTAACATGTGTTGCTTGGTGTACAGAGTGTCATTTCTGTTCACCTTTGCGTCTCGTATATCCTTTTCCAGCTGGATGTTAAAAAGATCACACGATTCACGTTGTCTGAATCCTCGTTCGGTATTGAAGGGCTCCGATAGATCCTTTCCTCTTTTAACTGCTGACCTTGTGCCACTTAAAGTTATCCTGCATAGCCGTATTAATTTTGCAGGAATGCCGAACGTAGACATGGCTTTAAACACCTCTGAACGGATAGGGCTGTCAAATGCGGCCTTAGTCGACAAATAGGTGGTATGTGTCGATGTGTTTTTCGTGGGTCTTTTCCAGGATTTGGCGCAGAGTGAAAATCTGGTCAATGGTGGATTTGCCAGGTCTGAAGACGCATTGGTATTTGTCCAATGGTGTCATTGGTCATTGGCTTCAGTCGTTCATACAGCACACTGGATAGCACTTTATATGAGATGGGAATGAGACTTATTCCTCTATAGTTGGCACATATCGTTTTGTCTCCTTTTTTGTGCACGGGACACAGGATGCTGAGGTTCCAATCATTGGGCATGCATTCCCCTAGCCCAATTGTACTAATCAGCTGGTGCTCCTGACCAGCATCTGACCACCAGTCTTGAATAGTTCGGCTGGTAAACCTCATCTTGGCTAGGTGGTACACATTCTATACAGTCATCTCTTATTGGTTCTGGAGTATATTCTTCACCGTCACTATTAGATACCAGAAGCTTTTCAAAATGATCCTTTCAGATCCCAGATTCTTCATATCTACAGGAAGATGTACCTGTACCAAAGCCTTCGGTTGGTGTTTTATTCGTTGGTAAAATATCTGGTCTTCATTCTGACTCCTGTACATCTCGATTTGCTCACGCTCACGTTTTTCTTGTTCTTGATTCGTTTTCTGAAAATACGTTTCTCCTCTCTCCTTTTCTCCCGATAATTCACCATCGCACTACGTGTTGCTGCTGTCTACAGGGTTGCCCTGTACGCTGCGTTTTTCACATCGGTAGCATTACGACACTCCTGATCGCACCATGGGTTTCTTGATGGTGGTTTTTGGTACCCAAGTGTTGCTTTTGCTGCAGTTTGTGTTGCTTTTGTTATTATGGATACAAGAAGTGCTTGCGTCAAGCAGGTGGGTAAGTTGAGTGGAGTATACTTCACCTATCTGTTGTGTTTGCAGTTTTTCGACGTCGAGTTTCCGTATTGGGTTAGATCGCGCCTTTGCTGCTACATTAAGACGAGTGCGAACCTTGGTGGTCCGATTCGATATCCCTCCTCGGATCGATCGAACGGGATGAATGCCTTCCGCCTATCACAACATGATCAATTTGATTTCTCGTTGTTTGATCAGGGGAAATCCAGGTGACCTTGTGTATATCGAGATGCTTGAACCTGGCGCTGCTAATGTTTTTTTACCATGTTTTTTGCCGTTGTCGGATGTTTCTTCATGGAGGCTGAATTTTCCGACGGTGGGGCCAAAAATAATTTCCCTTCCGATTTTTGCATTAAAATCTCCTAGCAGAATTTTAATGTCATGGCCAGGGCAGCGGTCATATACTGTTTCTAGGCGCTCGTAATATATGTCATCTTTGTCTTCGGTCGGAGCATGGGCGCAAATGAGACTGATGTAGAAGAACTTCGCTTTTATACGAATTATAGCAATTCGTTCATCTACTGGAGTGAACCTGTTAACCACAAATCCGCAGCCAAATTCATGTTTCTTTTCATGGCAGTGCGTAATCGTCTGATTTACGTATGCCTATTTCCTGTAAGGCAATAATATCGGTTTTGTATTTCTTTAGTACTTCCGCCAAAGCGAAAACTGCGCCTGTTCTGTACAAGGTGCGAACATTCCAAATGCAGATTCGCAGATCGTGGTCCTTATACGTTTGCGGGGGTCGTCAACATTAGGGGAGGTCAGTGTCCACAATTGAGATGAAAGAGGGACCAAGCTAAGCCTGGACCTCGCAATGTTAAAGCCAATCAGAGCCGTTAAAATATCTACATTATAATGAGGTTCGGACGTGAAGGTAGAGTTGTATCTTTCCGGAATGAACTACTTCAAAGATATTATTCCCCAAAGGGCAATAGGCTCGGTTCTATCGTTTATTCTGTTCCCTTGTTATAGTATTTAATGTTTGTTCTCGATCATCTAGTTCCTTTGATTCAATCGTTCATCTAGATCTTTTTATGAATGACAAACAGATTCATGAACAGGACTTATCAATTCTAGGCTTTCCCTGTCATACGAATCAAATTTCATAATTTCACCTTCCTTTTTCCAGAAACTATCGATCGCGACCCTTAACTGAAATTGGTGGCTCACAAACGGTTCGTCTGCGTGGTGAGAAATATACTTCATTGCGCCAGGTTATATGGTGAGTAATTCATCTGGTATACAATCATGAATAAATAAAAATTCGTTCCTTATCTCCTCTTGCAGTGATCCCGAAGATGAGGAACAAATTGAAATGCGCGATAAGGGTTACGGTTGCATTCAACCAATACTCGATGAGCTGATAAAGACCGAAGAAACCTATGTGGAAAATCTTTGGACAGGCATCAGCAATTATGGCAATATGTTTGAACGTAAAGATTTACCAATGGGCTTGCGGGGTAAAAAATATGTTCTATTCGGTAATGTTGAACAATTAGCCGAATTTCATCGTGATGAATTCCTGCCAATGTTACATCGTAATAAACACGATTTGAAGAGATTATTTGATGAATTTCAACATTATATAGAGGTAAGTGATTTTTCGGGTTCAGATTTAGATATAGCTTCTATATCGAATGTAGTCCGATGTCATGGAAATACCGCAGGAGAGGCACTACGTTAGTCTAAGCGGCACGAAATTTTAGGCAACCTTCCTACTGGAGACTAAAATTACGTATGTTGAGTTTTATTTGAAGCCGTTCAGATTTAAATTAAGATCAAATAATTTTTTCGGTCATCTGTCAGATTGATACAAAAATTGCCATAGCCCGTGTTGAATTGTTCCAAATCGATTGAGAATTCGATATAGTTCCCATATATATTTACGTCTGACTACTAAGATTTTTTTACATTTTGTGATCCTTACAAATATTAATAATTTGTCTCTATTTTATATTACAGCAACATTGTTTTTATGGTTATGTCTTGTATACAATGAACAAACAACGTTCCTTGAAATTATGTGATACTTATAAAAATTATTTTAAGGTAAGTGATTCCGATACTTCCCCTCCAAGTTTCAGAAACTAAAAATCTATTTTTCATACTTTTACAGCTTATCCAAACCGAATTGGATGATAAATTGGGCATTAATAGTTTTCTAGTACAACCCATTCAAAGAATGGCCCGATATCCGCTACTGTTGACACAATTTATAACGGTAAGTTTATACTAATAAACGTCGGCTTTCAATAAGTTTGAGCAACAAGGACTAACAATTGACCCACTCTAATACTTTGTCTCTTTACAGACCCTCTTCAAAAATCGTGATTATGTTATGAAGCCAGTTATTGAATCTTGTTGCCGTCTGGAGAAACGACTAAGAACCCTGCTGACGACCACAAATGAATCGGAGGTCATAAATGATATTGTCTGCTTGAGTGAAACACATGAGGTTAGTACAGAATCCATTTTTAATCATTCGCGAATAAAATTCTAATACATTTCCTTTTCCCGTTATAGTTCAATACCTTCTATCAGGGTAAATTCCGCAAAGTCAGCGAATTCAATATTGCCGATCACACATTGAAGCGGACATATCGTGGCAAAGTGTTCATTTTCGATAAATGTATTATCTATACGGAAATAAAGGGTAAACAGTTGATATTCCATGGCCGCTATCCATGCGAACATATTGGTATTACGGCGAAAACTAAACAATTTACCCTCTACTATGAACATCGTAAGAAGCAGGAATGTGATTTTATAGCTGATGCTGCACTCGTCGAACAATGGTTAGATTTAATTCGTGAAATGATTAGCTCCTATGCTGAGGAGGAGCGTAAGAAATTTAAAGAAATGCGTGCTTTGGATCATGGTGAAGATCATATGCATCCGAAACCGGCAAATTTGTCACTATTCCGTGATTCGAATCGTTTTAGCACCGATAGTGGTATTGGTAATATGTGGATATTGCCAAAACCGGAAAGTGATGAAAGTTCTTCAAGTCGTGCCACATGGTATGCAACAACGTAGGTGTTTTCAAGAATACCAATTGTGATTCCTGGTGAACCACAACGCTCAATAAAATAAAGACATTTGTTTTTTTATAAAATTAAAATAATAGCCATTATTATTTGTTAAGTATTTGTAACTATTTGTTATACAATATATATTTTTTAATATTCATTTTGCTTTTTGAGTATTTTAGTTTTAAGGCCTAATTAACATTTTATCTATGTGAAAATATTGTTATTATATTATTTAATGTATGTCACAAATTAGTAGAAAAAAAAACAAAACAACAAAATGCCAAATATTCCATTTTATAAGAATACTAAGGAAAACAACGATATCTATTTTATAAACATAATAAGGAAAACTAAAATTAAAAAAATAAATAATAATAAAAAAAATAAAAATAATAAAGAAGACACATCTGTGATGGGTGTATATAAACTAATTTGAACAAAGATGCGCTAATTTATTGAAAAACCAGTAAGGAAAGTAGTAAAGTCGGACTGGGCCGTCTATATGATACCCTTCACCACTTTGGGTACATATTTATCCGAAACGACGTCGCCTTTTTGAAGGAATTTGGACATGAAATTGAACGAACTTAAATATGTGATTTTTATGTCTTTCTGGAACCTATGCTGAATCTCGTTTTATTTGGGCAAGTTTAGAGTCGTTTGCGCACAGTGGGACAGATTTGTGTAAATCGATTTAAAGCTAACTTGACACACGATATTCGGTATGCTGCACTATTTAAAATTGAATCTCAATAAATAAGTCGAAATTATATATGGAAGCTGATATTAATTTATATTAATTTCAATACGTTGTGTCAATCGGCCTAGCTGTGGATCTTTAGTGCACAATTTGTTGCTATTTGTTGTGGCTATTCGTTGTTTTTGTTTATTTAATGTAAATACTTGTTGTGGAAAATTCTTTTGGTTTCTTTTCAATATTTTTATATCTCATTTGCGTTGACAGGAAATGGAAGAAGAAATTAGGATTTATACAAATTATAGGAGATGTACACATCATTCCAGACTTAATTCAATACGCTATGCCAAAATTCGTGCAAATCGAATGATTTTCAGAGACCTAAAATCGGACGAAACTATATACAGAAGCTATATCTAAATCTGAACCGATTTTTACGAAACTTAGCACACATCATTCTAGACTTAATTTAGTACGCTATACCAAAATTCATGCCAATCAAATGATTAGCAGGGACTTTGTGCACCATTTACCTAAAATCGGGCAAAACTATATATGGAAGTTATATCTAAATCTAGACCGATTTTTACAAAACTAAGCACACATCATTCTAGACCTAATTCAATATGCTATACCAAATTTCGTGCATATCGAAAGATATTTAGGGACTTTGGCGCACCATTTACCTTAAATCGGACGAAAGTGTATATGGGAGCTTTATCTAAATCTGACCCGATTTTCTCCAAACTTGATACACGTTATTCTAGACTCAATTCAGTACACTATGCCAAATTTCGTACAAATCGGAAGAAATATAGGGACATTTGTTCACCATTTACATTAAATCGGACAAATATATGTATGGGAGATATATTTAAATCTGAACCGATTTCCACGAAACTTAGCACACATCATTCCAGGCATAATTCAGTACGCTGTGCCAAATTTCGTGCAAATCGAAAGATATATAGGGACTTTGGTGCATCATTTACCTCAAATCGGACGAAATTATATATGGAAGCTATATCTAAATCTGAACGATTTTTCCCAATTTCAATAGGGTTCGTCCTTGGGCCAAATAAATGATTCAGAAAGTGATTCTATGCATATACTCAAAAGGAAACATGGGTCTATCTTGTTTCCTTTTGCATGTTACAAACATATGCACAAAGACATAATACCCTGTACCACAATGTGGTGAAGGGTATAAAAAGGGGTTTAATGGGGACTACCTCTAAACGGGTGTGAATATTAATAATTTTGGTAGTGAGATTTGTTACCATATACGACTACAAAATACAAAATTTTAGTGAATTCGGTTGAAAAACGCGCTCGGAAACCTCAAAATACCGAAATTTGGGGGTACGCTATGGGAGCTACCAGAAAAAGTGGACTTATATTTATAATTTTAGTGGAGATATTTGGTACCCAATAGGAGCCCATTGTACCAAAATTTTCGGTTGAAAAACGCGCTCAAGAAAATATGCCTAAACGGGGACCGATAAAGCCCATCTTCGAATTTGACCTGCCTGCAGGCAAAAGACGACGCTATGCAAAATGTTGGCGATTCGGACAGACGGACATGGCTATATCGTCATAGAATTTTACGCTGAACTCAAAATTATATATACATTAAAGGAATATATATTAAAATGTATGCTCCATGATAATCTATCTAAAACAATATAGTTTCAGAATGAGTAAAGTTTTTTTTTTTAATTTAAAGGTGTTCCCTAAACCCTTTGTAAATTTGAGTAACCCTAGAAAACATTGGATCCAAATAACTCCATTATTGATCGTAGGGTTAAAGAAAATTCTCGAATTTTCTATTTCACAGTGATATTTGGAACGTTGCCCACTACTAATGGGGAATTCCTCCGCTCGATTTTTTTTCTTTCACCAATAGCCAAGGTTTTAGAGTCCATATTGCATCCGTCCCTGAAACAGCAGTTCTTCCCAGCTACACCAACATTGTTCAGGGAAATATATTGCACAACAACGGCTTTTCGCAAAACTACTTCCAAAATTTATAATGGCCTTATTCAGCGCCCATTGTGGCAGCCTTAGATCTGTCCAAGGTAGTCCATATGGTAGATCTTTCCGAGCTGGTATCCGAATACCATCTTTCGAAGGCGGCACAAGGTATTCAAGTGCTGATAAATATCTCTGAATAATGGTGTCTGAGAAGTTGAATATCCTTGCTCACTTTGATCGGTTGAAGGAGAAGTTGACAATGGTCGTAGGGACCATCAAACGTGTTTTGCGGACAGATTAGAGATTGGGTTGTTTATTGCCTGTGCAACTTATGATTCACCAGAAGAAGACAGAAGAAGCTCCATTCGTGGCAGCGGGTCGTCATGGTAGTATGTTGGCCAGTGTGTCGAACTGTTCAAAAGAGTCGTTGCAAGTGCTGCTAGGCGCCGTACAGCTTAATCTTGGGATGAATTGAAGGGCTATTAAGAGTAAGTTTAAACGTGGCATGCAGTTGGATGAAGATGGTTAGCTCAGGCCTTCTGTTGTGGTGGATGGGAATAGTAGGCGGTACAGTACTATCTTTAGGCAGTGTGTTGTTGATAGGTGGAGGACTAGGTGAAGGGACAGTGGCAAATACAAATTTATTCGTGACGCTACGTTTGTACTGGAACGGCCAGACTTTCGCTTCGAATTAGGTACTGGTTTCGTACTGACAGAACTTGGTTGTTTGAATGATTTTCGTCATAAAAGAGGCCTGTCCCAGACAGATTTATGTGGGTGTGGGTGACAGAAGACTGGAAGCATATACTGAGGGAATGTTGTTCCTATGGAGACATAAGAGATTTAGCGGAAATGGGTATAGCGAATGGAGGGATGGGTGGGATTTTAATATGGTTCTTGAAGACAATCGGATCCTTTGTTGTTTAAGTAGTTTTGCTCGTGAAGCAGGAGGCTCGTTAGTTCCACCGAGTGGTGGTGGCGGTTGGCGATGCTGCCGGTGGCTGTTGCGTCGTGTGTTTTCATGAAGGCTGTCGTGAGGGCAGTTTTGTTGATTGTTGTGTTGTCCGTTGCGAAGATGGTTTTGTGTCAGGCAGGCATATGTAGGTTGCAAAGGTCAGAAGTCGTCGATGAGCCGTACTAGAGTAACTTCGGGTAATGTGGACCATGCGTCAAATGTGGACTACCCCCCCATATCTAAGAAAATGCTTGAAATATGTCAATGCCGCCTTGATAAATATTTTCCTTATTAGTGAAAACAAACATCCAAATTGGTTTTTAATAAATAATTGCAATGTTGAAAATGTAGTAGTAGAAAATGTAGCTCTGATTGTAAAAGTGTGATTTGAACATTTTTTGGCACAATAGTCGAACGTTTTTGCAAAATAGTCGAACACTTTGTTTATCTCGAATATAAATAAGTTATGTGGTTTTTCTTGTTTTCTTTAACAAAAATATACGTTTAGTTTCAAATTCAATCGGCGATTTTTAATTTTTATTCATTTTTGAAGCCGATAATTATTTCTAAATAAAAATATTCAATGTCGGGTAATGTGGACCACTATAAAAAAGTGGGACCTTTTCTTGAGGACGAGTTCGAAACGTGGGTGAATTTAATATGCGATGAGGTATTCTATCCTCTGAAAACTCGATATGCTAAATTACAGGTGCTTCGGTTGGATAATGAAGCAAGGACCTTCAAAATACCGCAAATGGGACGATACCTTTAAATGGGGGCTATTCCAAAACATGAACCCATATATTTTTGAATTCATTGTTACCCAAGAGTGTAATAAATTGAAATTTATCACAACCAAACCACAACCTACCTTTAACTTACTGATCCTCATTACCCACACATACTGGTCCACATTACCCGCCAAGTTAATTTTATTCGCAGTTTAGAGTTTTTTGAAATATAATGCAATAACATTTTTATAGACAAATATATATAATTTTTGACCTGGAATATATTTAGCCAACAAATCTACTATGTTGTGAAAACAATTTGTTTTCAGTTTTTACCGCTTACCACAATATCAAAAAAAGAAAATGGTGGTCCACATTACCGGAAGTTACTCTATGTTTAATTCCTACATCACTAAACACTGTTGATCCAGAGATAATCCAACACTTCTCATATGCCGATGTTTGCACAATCCAAGTCTGTGGATTTTAATTCGTCAACCTCGAAAGCAAAATCAACACCAAATTAGCCTCAATTGCCAAATTTTTAAATCTTTTAAATTCTACTGCAACAATTTTTCTCTTAACAAGTAAAAGGGTCGGGACTATTCCAACTTTACAGAACCCAAAAACACTAGCTGTCACTTTCGATAGTCTCTTAACATTTTCTAAACTTGCCGTAGTCCTGAGATCTTGAAACGCAACAACGTTCACAAAATCAAGTCTTACACCAAGTGGATATTCGTGGAATTGATGGGTCATAAGCCGTAATTGGCACTGACTTGACATCCAATGACTTCTGTTTCATACAGAAGATGCTCTTGAGGCGTTCAAGACCCATGTTTTGGATGTGTCTCAATCGGTGTGAAAAAAGTGCTTCGACAATGGTACAACACATCCTTATGGTGCAAGTATTCACCGGAAGTCCCATAAAGTATATATATCCGAGATCACAACAAATTAATGTAGGTTTATGTTGTAGCATAGACATGACATAACTTGGCCCATGGGGAATTTTCTTTTGGGTACTTATTAAAGCTCAAAAAGAATTTCAATTCCATTTTATAGTATATTGTAATTTATTGCTGATTTAGATTATAAACATTAAGGGGTCTTCACATGTTAGCCGTGCAAATAAAATCAAAGGTCCACTGTCTCAACCTGTAGGGTATTTGCCGATACTATTTATATCAATGTTTCCAAATAGCCAATAACATTGACCAAGATAAGAAAATAAATAAAATGATATGGAATATTGGCGAAATTTCAGCAGCAGCAGGGGGAGGAGTAAGACGGAGTGGGTAAACGCAATCGAATTTTTGTTACCTTTTTGATTAGTTGTATTTAAGAATTCGAGCGATAAAGAAGTTTTGCGTTAAGTACTTGAATATTATTATTTCCCAGCTGTGTGTTGACGCTGGATAACGTCGCCAAGGAAATCGGTGCAAAAGAAAAATTATTTCTGTGTGTGTGTGTTTATATTTTAAATTTTACAAAAAAGCTATATTTTATAATTCATTAAAGCAAAAGTATTTAACTCATAAAACGAAGCGATAGGTGTGTGTCAATAAAAGTGATTATGAAATAATAATAATAAATAAAAATGGAATGAGTGAAGAAAAAAATAATTGTTTTTTGGAAAAAATATTATTATTTGAAGAACTTCCAACGAAGCTCATTAATGAAATCGATGTCATTTTGTGGAAATATTTATAGACAGGGGAGGGGAGAAAGGTAGTGACAAAATTCCCCCTTTGGAAATAAAGTGTGATAAGTGTTCAATAATAAAATTGAATTGAAATAAATACCAAAATTATTTATTTGTGTGTCTATGGGGTGTGAGAGAATGTTTTTTTTTTAATTTTAAAACACCTTTTGGGTTTAGCAGTTCACCTTTGGTAAATAAAATATTCAGAATGTTCTTGGAAGACAAAAAAAAAAAAAAAAAAACGCAGAAGCCATAAATTATATCGCATATTCATGCCATGGAGATGAATGAGTTAAAATCGATAAGAACATTCCCCGAAATTCTCGGAAATTTAAACAACTAAACGAATGAGAAGCAAAATAAAGTTTAGGGGACTTCCGAATGGACAAAAATTGGACTGAAATTAAAAAAAAAAAAAAAATGGTACCGTATGCTAGCCTCCCTTAATTACGCTAAATATCGTGTAAATCGAATATACATAATTCACATTAAATCGGACGAATTTGACCTCTACCTTGATCGTTATTATTTGTGTTAATCTTTGAAAAATCATAAACATATTCTTAGCATTTTCCTCCTAAAGAAAATAAAAAATGTTCTATGTGTGGTAATAAAAGGTGTTGCAGGAAAAAATATATATTTTTCTCGACATCGAAAACAACATCAAAAAGATATAATGCGATAAAACGTAGAGATAGTCGACAATTTAATTAGATTGATGTCGATTACATATTTTTGCTGTTTTGTTCGTAGACAAGAACAAAATAATAAATAAACGATGTGCCGCTATCATTCGTTATTATAATTGTTGTATTAAATATGACGATGACAATCGTCATTATGGCGGTTTTTTATTTCATTTTATATTAATCAAATACCTTTATACAGATATAGATATAACAATTGCAAATTTCTTTGCGAATGGACTTGACGATCAGTACTTAGATTTCAATTGACTGATATATTAAACACCTTAAGATTGTTTTAAAAATATTATAATAACTAGCATATGTCCGCTACTTCGTTGGCGAACGTTGGAATGATTAACTATTACTACATATGCCAGAAGAGTTAATCAACCTATACACCAATATCGATCTTATAGTGCGTATTTTCAAATCTACCTACATGTCTCAACACTACACACCAACTCTGGCCGCAACAGAAATCTAGCTCTTTACTAAATTTGGTACCATTGACTTTTGCACTCTTGTAGTACTTATTTCCAAAACTATATCCACATTTCATGATTCGAGCTCTATAGGTTGACCTAAATACAAATTTTACCAAATTTAGTGCAGATTAATATAAATGTTAATATCTACCTACCTCAGCATTCCAATATAAATCATATTTCCAGATTTCCGAATTTGATTTCTTTCAAATTTAGTGTCATTTATTGCACTTCCAAAACATTCTACATTTCTCAACCCTACGCTCCAACAGTAATCTTAATGCCAATTTAGATCCACTTGGAAAATACATTTTAGGGAATAATGTATTTGTAATGGGTTTGAAAATGGGTCTTGCCGATTGTAATATTAGGATGACATGTATCTATTAACCAGGATTTGAATGTTTCACCTGCAGTTTCAGTTTAGGGTATGAAGTTAACATTGCCTGGTTATTTTTTTACGGATTCAACATACACGAAAATAACTTCAAAGTGGATTACAAAATTTAAAGTTGAAACGAATAAAATCAGCGATGGTGCACAATCATAGCAATTCTAAAGTTTTCGAACCATTTACGAAGCATCAAAACAACAATGTTTTGTTTTCATCAGATGCTGTACGGCCTGCATTGCAACCTTCCTAAAGCGGTCCATTCCATGTTATATCCAAAGAAACTCTCTTTGGTCAACAAATAAATGGGAAGCAAAAAATGGTATCGGTTGAACGCCTAAAACCAGCATCAATTTTAAATGACGACAATCTAACGGACAAATCACTACAACTTGCTCGAACGCTTCGATCTGGAGATTTTCAGTCCGGTCCTAAAGATTTTTTACATCCACTCATATATTTATGACTATCTAACAATATTTCAATGTCCAACAGGTTTTCAGACAATTGAAAGACGGCTCTGAGAAAAAGAAAGCTTGAGATTAGTCTCCATATAGTTCTACAATATGTATACTTTTTGTCGAGTCCGTTAAGGCATTGAATAGAATAATTTTTCAAAATTAGCTTCAAGGGTTGGCACATGGTGGATAGGGGCATAAAAACGTTCCAACGTGAATGAGCTCTTTGTTTTATGCCCATGACCTCTGTTCTAGGCCTGTTGCGAGAGGTTTTTATGCATTCAGGTCTATAATTTGTAGTAACACTACCTATAGTCTTTAATTCCTGCGTGAACTGGAAAAAAAGTTGTTGGGTTCTCACTGGGATAAACTCTTCTTAACAAAAATTATCCATATTGGACCATGTTTGGAGTAGATCCCACAGGACGGTATTTTGGTATGTATTTATACTTTACACAACTATGTTGTAATAGCTTTGTGGAACCACAGGAGTTTATAACGCCACGAAATATTGGTCTAGACCAGGGCTGTCCACACTAATACATTGAAGTTTTTTGATTGTATTTGTTTGAAATACAAAATTTTTAAAAGTTCTATTTCTATGTCATATACTGTGAGAAATTTTGTAAAAATATTATTTTCAAATTTTAAGGAAAAAAGGTGTATTCAATGCAAATATGGTTGTTGATGATACATTTTCCCATATAAAGATGTATTTGTTTCAGTTTAACCCTCCCGCCATAACATTGGTCACATATTTCGACTTGTTCCGAACTAATGTTTGCCAAAAATGTCCCAATTTTTTCGGTTAGTGTATGAAAACAAAAAGGAATTGTACGTGTGAGCAATTTGACACAGCCCATGGGACCTATTTTAGGCACTGCTGGTCTAGACCCACCTTTTAGTATACCCATCGTCGTATCTTGACTTGTTTAGGTCACCAAGTGGACCAATAACCTTATTTTTGTCTTTTTTTTCTTTACTGCTCTAGAGGCCACAATTATGACCCGAATATCACGAAATTTTATACAGAGAAAGGGATCTGACCAAAACAATCGTTCAATATTTAGCGGTTCAAATAAACCCATACATTTGAGTAAAAAATTACTAAATTTGCATTCTGTGGCGCATATAGTTAATACTGAAGGACATAGACCTGATAAATTTATAGTATTTTCAAAAGGAGTTGTTGACCTTTAAATTGATTCCAATTATAATGATGTATGGGAGTTATACTTAAATATTTACAGAAGTCTATGTATTTTGATATTATTTAGAAACCCACTAGAGGGTCGAAATATAGTGCTGATTACATGAAGTTCCTGTTGGGTTTAAGGTAGAAATCGGATGATATGGGGAATCTGTTCTACTATTGAGAATGGCTGTTTTAAACGGTCAATATTTAGAGGTGTGAAAAAAATTGAATATTATGATTTAAATGTTCAAGGTAAGAAAGAACAGTTTTTCGCCTCTACTCTGTCGAGAAGGTGCAAATGTTTAGGCTAAAAAATATAGACCCGTAGAATGTTTAAGTTCAGTGGTAGTTGTATAGGGTAGGACAGGGCCCGTCCGACTATACTGCTCCGCTCACTGTTTTTTTAATATTTTTTTTTATATTAGTATACATTACATTTGGTATTCCGTTTGAAACACCTCGAAATAATCATCGAAACCCCCATAAAGTAGATATGTATATTCTTGATCAGAATAAAATTCTCCGACTGTTGAAATCATGATAAAGATAGCAATACTTTGATAGAGTTGTGAAAATTTGCACAGACATTGTTAGTACTTCTAGGATGTTTGACAGTCCATGTTTTCATATAGCCCCTATGTAACGGTATTCCACATATTTCGGTATTTTGGGGATGTTGGGCATGGCTTTCAACCGAATTCGTTGTAGTTTGGGTTCTCAATAGCTAACCCCCAACTAAAAATTATGAATATGGATCTACGGTTAAGAGAAGCCTCCATAATATTAAGTATTTTGGGTGTTGGGCAACCGATGTGGTTGAAATTCTTTATTTTGGATTTCTAATGTATAGTGAACCTTCCTGTTAAAGATTATTAATATTGATTAAGGTTTCGGGGTAGCCCCCATATAACATAACCCCCAACATTTGGTATTTTGAGGACATTATGTACGTTTTTATCGGAATTGGTATTTTGGACTGTCAATATATAGCCAAACTCCCTACCCCAAACTATTAATATTGGCTCAAGTTTCGGGTTAGCCCCCATATGATGTACCCCCCAAAAATTCCGTATTTTGGGAATGTTGGATTCATATTGGGCGCCAAATCTCACAACTACAAATGATCAATATCGGTTCCCATTTTAGTATGTACTTAGTACTTTGAGGATGGTTTAGATGTTTTTTTGTAAAAAAAAATTGTACATAGCTTGCATTTAATATTCCCTATTGACTATACGATCCCTGACAAAGTTTTTTGTTACGCGGTGTCCCTGCATTTGAAGTAAAAAATTAGCAAAATTCTTATATTCGGTCATTTGCAGTTGAACAACAGATGTAGCCCTGTACAGAAGACCTAGTCGTACAGGAATAGGTCAAAAATATTCTGATTAGCAAACATTTTGCCTTGGACCCACATGGCGTACTTTTGGTATGATTGAGTTTTGGTTTCCGTCTAAAAATAAATAAATATTTTCATGTTAATATTACGTTTTAAGTGGATCTCCCATTATCGATTTCAAATTTAGATGATTTCAACCGACTGGCAAATGATATAATTAAATAAAAATCTACTACGGACATGATTTCCGATCACTGGAACATCCGAAACCCAATATTTCATACCTATCTGGCTCTGGTATGAACTCTGATTATGACTTCGTTAAAAAATTATCATAATGCGGGACATAAGAAAAGTGTCTATTTTTGGAAAAGTGTCTATTTTTTACTACAAACCGAGTTGGAAAATAAGAAATATTTTCATCGCTTGGTATGTGGGTACAGAAAATAAAGTGTAAAATTTGGAACCGATTGGATTAATAGTTTTTGAGTTATCGGGCCCGCCAATCGTAAAGCTCATGAAATTTTTACATGAGACTTTAAAGAGGCATTCTTAAATTTGTCTAGGTTCAAATTAAGGGGACCCCCCCATTCTCGGGGTCAAAATTTTTGTTGGTATAATTCGAATCTACACTGATTAAAGAATGTCTCTACAAAATTTCAAGTGAAAATCTCAAGAACTCTTGAAGATATAGCCGATTTATTGTGTCACCATCAAGTGACGGCTGAAGGGCTTCTCAAACTTTAAACGCGTTTTTCTCTAAACATTTTTTTGCGAATGGCGGGCACGATAACTCAAAAACTAATAATCCAATCGGTTCCAAATTTTGCAACGTTTCTCTGGGAGTGTATAGCTCTCGTATGAACAAGGATAAAGCCAATCGGTAAAGATCTTCCTTATTTTTTAACTTGGTTTTTGGTAAAAAATCGGCGATTTTCCAAAAATATTTTTTCAAAGGTCCACCATTTTGTTAATTTTAGAGCGAAGTCAATAATCCTAGTTCATAATTTTTCATAATTTTCATAATTTTCGAATTCCGATGTTCCAGTGAGGAGTTATCATGCCCGCCATCAAAAATAAGGACTTTTCTTTAATTACAAAAAACAACAACAAAACAATAACAAACATTTTTTGTAAATTATTTTTCTTCTCTTTTAAATCTTCAAATATATATATATATGCAAAGTTACAAACCTTAACAAGCATTTGTATTCATTTACCAGCCCATTGGAAATCTTGAAAAATTAAAATCGAGAATGGGTGGGGTTCCCTTAAGTTAAAAATAATGAAATTCTTGAAACCGTGAATGGGTGTGGGTCCCCTCAAATGGTTCTATAGTAGTCTGTTTGTGAATATGTCTTATTTTGGGTTTAGAGCTTAGGTAAAGATTTAGTGGCCGTCAAAAATCATTTTATATTAATGTTAATTAATTTTGTATATTTTTATCCTTAGATATTTATTCCCTAACTCATATCACCAGCCATGGATGAACTAAATAGTCGTAAAAATTTTCAACGTAATCGCACCTTTGCTAAATATGAAAAACGACGTTGGAGTGCCCTAAATGAGAACTATTCTAAATCAGAATTTTATATAAATGATTCCAACATCCAAGAAAATATAACTTCCTCAAATCTAGATATATCGAAAACATCAATAATGGAAGATTCAACAGAAATGCGTTTAAAACCACTGTCAATTGATAGTAAACATTTATCAAGCAGCTCCCCTATGCTTGAGAAGAGTTGTGCCACTCCCAAAACACCAGAACCTTCCCTGCTGGGTGTTAAGGAAAAACTTATTCTGTTTGAAAAGAAATTAAAATCGGATGCCTGGATAAGTTTTACGGCAGTAAAAAATAAGGGAAATGCCACAGGAACAAATTTAAAGAAATTTATTTCCAAATGGGAAATTAATCCAACGGCAAAACATTCGGAAAAGTCGACATCGTCGTTTTATTTGAATACAGAAAGTGGAGCTGAAGAGAACGAAAGGATGGTAGCTAAGGAGAGACCAAAATCGAAATCTACTTTCCATATAAATTCCTTTGAGAGCAGGAAGGAAGAAAAGTCGCGTTATGAATATAAAAATCAGGAGATTTCTATTTCGAAAGTCACAAATGGATCCAGTGCCAATGGTCGAATGGAGGAAAACAATCAAAGTTATATCCAAAAAGCCAAGGCGGTTTCTAATACCAATGAGGGATTTGAAGTCAAGGTGACCGATTCCTCACATAATCTTGGATATGATAATATTGTAAAGCCCGATATTGAAGTTGATCCGTTTACAGCAAAAGCCAAATCAATAGAATTTTTGAAGTAAGTCGATCTCCAAGTCTTCTCTATAAGAGAGAAAGAGCGGGAGAGTTCTAATAATTCTTATACGTCTCTCGTTTTATTTTAGTAAAATTTACGTTGCCGATGAACAAAATTCCAGAACCTCAACACAATTAAAATATACTCGTACCCAGAGTAGTATTGAGGAACCCGAAACAGATGATGAAGAATCAAGTGATAGTGGAGAATATAATTTCAGAAATGATGAAAGTAGTCTTAGTGAACCTGAAGTCAATGATATGGTTGCTACTAAAAAGGAGGAGGATGAGGTTTTTACCAAGTCCGAACCCATTGGGAATAGAAGTGAATTTGCCAAAAAGCTATTAACAGAAATTGATTTGATAAAGTATGTAGGGTAAGTAGAAAATGGCGCCTAATTAGAAGTTTGAGATATGTAATTTTAAAATCTTTATTCTTAGAAAATCTATTTCAAGGGAGGATGAAAAGACAATCGATGGATCAATGGATGTTAAAGATGGACAATTTCCAAAGTAAGTAATTATATACTATACAAATATATTGTGAGGGTATTATAAGATTGTGTGGGTCCATTATTACATAAAAATGATTTAATATTAAATAAAAAAAACTATTTTTTGATTTTTAGTGATTCCACTGATGGTGCTGTTGTGACGAAGAAAGCTACTTCAAAATCACAAAATTCATCCCCATTACCGCAGCCAGAATTATACTCGTTACCAGTAATACCCACTCCCGTACTTTCGCCAATATATAACCTTCCCACACCTAAGGAGGACCCTAAGAGTACCATCAATAACAAATATGATACACAATCAAGCATTTTTGACTATAATTCCATATTAACACCAACATCCCCAAAGACTGTGTCTGTTGGAGAAGATGCTGACAACCAAGTTGATAGTACCAAAACGGAAGCCAATGAATTGGATGCTGATACAACAAATAAGGACTTTGGAAGGTAACATATCTGAATGGTATTGGAATTATGCCTTTAATGAATTATTTTCTCTGTTTTAGTATTGATGTCTCAAATGGCCTAATTATATCACCTAATAAGCTGCATGGGGAAAAGTCCGTTCAAAACAATTTCCTCTATCCCATAACTGTGCCGAAGGTACCAGAAGAAATACGAAATAAAAAATTCTTGACGCCAGCATTTATTAAATTTATGGGCTTGGATGAAGAATCTGAGACGGATGATAAGCATGGCGATCATTTAAAACAGGCTGGGGAAGTTGTCACGAAACAAGAAGAAAGGGAAGTGGAGACACATGTTAGGTGAGTTAAATACAGAATACTTTATGTACAATATATATATATATATATATAAATGGGACCATAATACATCATACACTGAAATTTTGGCACCAGTGATCCTATAAACCAGAATACGAAAAGTAGTTTACTATTTAAGACCTTAATAGTTACTTAAGCAAAAATATGAGAAGATTTTACTGAGAAGCCTCAAATCAAGATATTAAAATTAGTAGCCAGGATATGAAGTAATTCTATAGCACCAGACCTTAGTAAGAATCAAGCAAAGCCATGAAGAGAATTTAGGCAAACGAAAGGATTCTACTAAAAGAGACATTATTAAGTAGTCAGAGGATAATAGTGGGCCTTACTACAACATATTTTAGTAAGTACTCTAGCAAAGATATTAGAGGATTCTAAAGCAAAATATCACAATAATACGAAGGGACCCTTATAAGTACTCAGGCAAGAATTAAAAAGGGCTCTATTGTAAGATATCTCAATATGTGCTCAAGTATGATTTCAAATTTATATTCTATCAATTTACGGTAATAAGTCAAAGATAAAGATAAGAAGGAATTCTACAGCAAGGTGCATTAATAAGTACTTAGTTATGAATACAAATATATATTTTATATATACTGTGAAATACTCAATCAGCATTTGAATGGATTTTTTTTTGAAAAATTCTAGCAGAGGACTCCTTTGTCCTTAATTTGATCTACTCAATCAGATAGTTTCGTAGGATAAAATCAGAACGAATATTAAAAGTATTAATCGACAATTAGTGAAAATCTAGTGAATTTGATTTTTTGTTTAAAATTAAAATAAAACAGTTAAGAACAAAGTTTAAATGCTCAGAAATATGATGATTTCCGAATAATTGATCAAATATTCTGAACATTTCGGAAAAAGTTTTGAATGAATATTCGGAAACAATTGTTATGATTCATCGAAAATTCTGTTATAATTCAAACCAGTAAGGAAAGCACACAAGTCGGATGGGGCCCATTATACACTGGAAAATTCATTATGGTGATGAAAGCCCTTGACGAATATATTTAGAACATGGAGGTTCAAAATCGCACACAGTTCAAGCTCCCCTTCTTCTATCTACATAAAAAAATAAAAACGTGGTTAAATTCTACCAAATCGAACTTTATATACCCTCCACTGGTCTAGAAACCTCAACATATGAAACCTGAACTGACTGACTTTATGAAACCCTTCAACATTTCGGGTACATACAAGAGAAACGGAAGCTATATCTAAATCGATTTTAACATTACTTCATACGAGTCAATATGTACTTAATTCAAAACTCTATGCAAAAAATGTGTCTCAATTAGATAATTCAGAGTTTGGTGCTGAATATAAATCCGAACCAATTTCCACAAAACTTTAGATAAGACAACATGTACTTAATTCAGTATGCTGTGCAAAATCCCACTAGTTTGGCGCACCATTTACATAAAATTGTATATATATATTGAAAAATTTAATTTGAAGTTATTCATTCACCAAAAATCTGGAATGCCGAACTACTGCCACTTCGGCAAAAAATGTGGATAAACCCTTAAAAATATAAAAAACAAAGTCATTTCAGTGGGTAAATTTGGCGGAAACCTTCAAACCACCGAACATGGGTGGGGGATATTGATACCCTGATGCCAAATTACAGTAACTTTAAAATAAAAATATAAAAATGCAATTATTTTGAAAATTGTACGAAAAAATGTTTTCCACCCTCCACGAACCGGGAATACCAAGATATAGCCACTGCATTTCGTAAAGTACGGCTTAAACATTCAAAAACCGTAAATGGGATGGGTCTGTTATATGAGGGCTATTGCTATTAAAAATTGTCTAAAAAATGTTCTACACCCTCTAAGAACCCGGAAAGCCAAATTACTGCTACTTTAGTTGGTAAATGGGATTTAACCTTAAAAATACCATAACAGAGGCGGAAAGTTTTCATGGGAGCTATATCAAAATTTGGACCTATATAGAAAATGTTCTGAAAAAATTACACTAAAGAAGGAAAGATTACACTAAAACATTAAAAATACCGGAACTGAGGCGGGGCGTTTATGTGGAGGCTATGTCACGGATCTATATTGATCATCCCGAATCAGAGCCATTTCGGATAGAAAATTCGGTTTAAACTTTCAAAATAGGGAAAATTGAGCGTTACCATTATATGAGAGCTATATCGGTTTCTCCGTTTATATGGAGGCTGTATCACCGCACATAGTCGGAGATGATTTTTATCCTCTTATTACAGCCACACCGGTTGGAAAAAGTCATCTATGGTCATTCTTTGCGGGTTAAACACGTGAAGTATTCGCGTGGGTATGAGTACACCCTTATAAACACAAAAATACCGTTAAAAGGGACGCTCTACTAAAATGTGAACCGATATTTCTAATTTTCAATACCTATGGATCATTAAATCGACTTAGAATTCTATTGAAGAATATACACATTATGGGGTCTCTGACGAATACTTCTATGTATTTAAAACGGATTGACAAATTTATGCAGCAGAAGTTATCGAGTAAATTTTTTTCTGGAAATGTAAACGAACACACCTAATGTATTTTGACAGAATGCTTGAGAAACAGCTGTAAAATCAGCTGACCCTAGGCTTTATCCTAATCCGAGCCTAACCATCATTAAACGATAGGTGAAGAGGGGTAAACAATGTAATGGATCTCTAAAAAATGTTAACTTATTCCGAAAAATAATGAAAATAATAAGTTATTTGCCTTAAAAGAACTTATAATTATGGCTACCGAAATATCTACTAACTCGATGTCGCAAGCTTGTATGGACTCAGGGGGTTGGTAATTTTGTTTTTCTGGCTTATTTATTTTTTTCTTTTCCAAATTTAACTCTAATTTTCTTTTCTTTATTTTGTAGTTCCAAGGATACACCTGAGGATAAGGAGGAAGCCAATGCAACAGATGAACCGCCGAAAGAAATACGAACAAGTATTAAATTCGAGGAGCCAATAAAGGAGATTGAAATTACTACTGCTGTTCCAGAATCCCCTACAAAAGAAAGCGATAATGCAGTAAGTAGTCCAACGAAAGAACTTTTATTGCCAGAACGTTTGGAGCGACGAAAGGAAATAAAACGAAGGAAAAGACCGAAGACCATTGCAAGGTGAATAAATAACATTTTTGGAAAATAATTTGAAACTAAATTTATGTTATATTAAAAAATCTGTTATAGTTCCCAACCTAGCAGAGATATTAGAAGAAATGAGAGCCTCAATGAAAATGGAGCTATTTCAAAGACAAGGGGTAAGGAGTTGACAAGGTAAGGTGTCGGGATTTGTAATTAAATTCCTCCCTCTATTAACTCAAAATAAATCCTATTTTAGGCAAGGTGTTTCATTTGAAGCAGAGCCCCAACGTCGTCGTGATTCTGATGCTTTGGATGACAAGAGAACCAATGCAATTTCTTCGAGGACGGATGTTCCCATGGTAATTAGTAAAAAATTAACCCCTAATGAAGCAGAAATCAAAGCGAAATCAGAAGACTTGGGAACAGAAGTCGTTAAGAGGCCCAGACACAGACATCTTAGCAGGTTAATCAAGAATAATTTAGAGACTTAAAATTTTATTTTAAATTACTTTATTCAACAGACAACAAAGCAGAGACGATCAAAGTATTGTGTTAAATTCCGAACAGGTGAAGGAGCGGAGTGACGCTGTAGAGACAATTCCTGAAGATATTTCAAGGTTAGATTTTCTTCAAAAATCAAATATAAATAAATAATACTATGCAACAAAGTCGAGCTCATAGTCTGCGACGGAAATTTCTATAGGGAGGATGAAAGCCCTTGGAGAGTATATTAAAACACACACAAGAAAAAAAATAAGGACGAAAAAGGCGCATAGGGGCTTGACATATAGGATGATATGTTTTAGAAAAATATTCCTCATTCGATTTGACTGAAGACTTGTCATCTCAAAAACAATAGACGCAAAAATATAGAACTTTGTTTTCATGAACTTATGAGTTACATAGAAAAAATCATCCCGACATATATCAAAAACTTGCCCAATGCGAATTTGCGCATCAAGGTTCTAATATACTCGCCAAGGACTTTCATCCCCATAAGGAATATTCAACCGCCAAAATCTTGTTCCACAGTGAAATATATATAATAATATAATATTTTTTTCAGGCATAACAAGTCCTTGGTGATTATCAAAAATGGTACCTATCAAATTGTCGATCCCACTGTCCACAAATACTATTCCCTTAAACCAGATTCGG
This sequence comes from Musca vetustissima, assembly GCF_032173495.1. NCBI lineage: Eukaryota > Metazoa > Arthropoda > Insecta > Diptera > Muscidae > Musca > Musca vetustissima. The sequence continues at coordinate 83,688 of NW_026876730.1, forward strand.
GGTAAGCAAATCTTAAAATATTTTTTGATAATTTTTATAATCTATTGACATTTCTTCCAGTCCCAGTGAAAATCAGTTACCTACCGAAATCTGCCCCAAGGGAATGGAACACATCCAAAACATTTTGGAGGAATTAATTAAAACCGAAGAATCGTACGTGGATAGTCTGTGGCAGGGTTTAAATAACTATGGCAAAATATTTGAACAACGTGATTTAGTCAAAGGTTTGAAGGGTAAAAAATATGTGCTGCTTGGAAATATTGAACAAATTGCCGAATTTCACAGAGATGAATTTCTGCCAATGCTGTTGAGAAATCGTAATAATTTAAAGCAGCTGTTTGATGAATTTCAACGTTATATTGAGGTAAGTCCTCGAATTGGTATACAAAAAACGGGTAAAACTTAGTTAAACCGATTAAAGAATTGAAAATTGAGGGTCCACCGTCAATTTCTTTGGACCAAATTCGTTTCAGATAATTTAGCGTCGATTTACAAATGTCCGTCCGTCTAAGGGAGTAACCGATTTCATGTTAAAATGTTTAATATTTATAAATTCAATATCAGACAAGTTGAATATCAGATTTGAACCAGACTTTGCATCTTTAATAAGCCTATATCAAGTCTGAAGGTTGGACCCATCGGCTATCTCCTTCTGGGTCAATATTTTATGAACTTGTAAATTTAATTTGAATCGAATTGAATAGCCAATTTAACAATTTCTCCATAAGAGGACCCCTAGATATTCCCAGAAAAATTCAAATATATCGAATCTAACCAAATATAGGAAATATGATATCTTACATTTCTACTGGAAAGAGGACTTCAATAATGATTGCAACTTAAACCAGTAAGGAAAGTAGTAAAGCCGGGCCGACTATATGATACCCTTTACCACTTTGGGTATATTCAACATATGTATCCTCACAATTTCATGTCAATATTCCTACGAGGAAAGGAATTTAAATATGCGATCTTTATCTATAAGTGAACCGATTAACATCAATCCATACACATGTCTTTCTGCATCATATGCTAAATTTCGTTTCATTCGGGCAGATTTAGAGTCGTTTGCGTACAATTGGAAGCTATGTCTGCATCTGCACCAATTTAAAACCAGTAAAGAAAGCAGTAAAGTCGGACGGGGCCGACTATATGATACCCTTCACCACTTTTGGTATATTCAACAGAAGACTCCTAACAGACGTTGAAGGACTATAAACACGAAAATGGATCCATAAACATGTCATTCTGCAACCTATACTAAATTTTTCATTTGGTCCGATATACAGTTGCTATAGATAAAGTATATATATATATATATATAACGTGAAGCTATTTCAATGAGACTTGTCAGAGATTCACTTATATAAACTACAGTTCATTGTACCAAATTGTGTGGCAATCAGACAAACTTTGGGTCTTTAGTGCACAATTTACATACACTCGGAAGAAAAACTATAGAGGAGCTATATCTAAACCTGAACCGATTTTCAAGACACTTTACACACATCATTCTAGACCTAATTCATTACGCTATACCAAATTTCGTGCAAATCGAAAGATATATAGTGACTTAGGCACACCATTTACATACAATCGGACGAAATTATATATGGGAGGTATATCTAAATCTGGACCGATTTTCAGGAAACTTAATACACACCATTCTAGACCTAATTCATTACGCTATACCAAATTTCGTGCAAATCGAAAGATATATAGTGGCTTTGGCACACCATTTACATACAATCGGACGAAATTATATATGGGAGGTATATCTAAATCTGGACCGATTTTCAGGAAACTTAATACACACCATTCTAGACCTAATTCATTACGCTGTGCCAAATTTCTTGCAAATCGAAAGATATATGAGGACTTTGGTACACCATTTTCATTAAATCGGACGAAAATATATATGGGAGCTATATCTATATCTGGACCGATTTTCAGGAAACTTCACACACATCTTTTTAGACCTAATGTATAGGTACTCCAGTACACAGTTTACATTAAATCGGACGAAAATATATATGGGAGCTATAACTAAATCTGAACCGATTTTTCCCAATTTCAATAGGGTTCGTCTTTGGGCCAAATAAGTGAGCTGTGCCAAATTTCATCCAAATGGGATAATAAATGCGACCTGTACTTTGTTTACAATTTAACATGGACAGACAGACGGACGGACGGACGGACGGACATGCATAAATCGACTTAAAAAGTGATTCTATGCATATTCTCAAAAGGAACCATGTGTCTATCTCGTTTTCTTTTGCCTGTTACAAGAATATGCACAAAGACATTATACCCTGTACCACAGTGTACAATTTGATTTGATTGGAAAAAAATTTAGTGTATGGATCTATATATAAATCTAAACCAATTTTCACGAAACTTAACACACATTATTCTAGACTCAATTCAGTACGCTATGCAAAATTTCGTGCAAATCGAAAGATATATAGGGACTTTGGTACGCCATTTACCTCAAATAAGGCGAAAATATATATGGGAGCTACATCTAAATTTGAACCGATTTTCAGGAAACTTAACACACATCATTCTAGACCTAAATTATTAGGCTGTGCCAAATTCTATCCAAATCGAAAGATATATGGAGACCGTTTACATTAAATCTGACGAAAATTATATGGGAGCTATATCTAAATCTGAACCGATTTTTCCCAATTTCAAAAGGGGTTGTCATTGGGCCAAATAGGTAACCTATGCCAAATATCATAGGTATATCTCCCCACGATTCTTCTCTACATTGAATTTTTCCATTATAAGTATTGGTGGGGCAGGCGATTACGGGTCGTTAGAATATATATCCTATGATGTGCCTTTAAACTTTTAAAATAATTAAAATTTTTATTTATATTTTTTTTTAATTCCAGGAAGACTATTTTTATGCTTATGTCCTGTATGCCATGAACAACCAAAGGTCTCTGGAACTAAGCAATGACTATAAGAAGTTTTTCAAGGTATGATTATAAAAATAAGCAACAATTACAATATTTATTTAATATATATTTAATTGCAGATAGTACAAGCGAAATGTTCGGATAATTTGGGTATCAATAGCTTCCTGCTACAGCCAATACAACGTGTACCCAGATATTCGTTGTTGCTAAAGGAGTTCATAAAGGTAATATCTAAACAATTATATTTAATACATATATCCAGAAAATGTTCAATATAGGTCCATGTTTCGTTTTGGCTTCCATATAAAGGCTTCTTTGTGTATTTTCGTTATCAATGTCATCTCTATATGTTGGTCCCTCCCATTTTTATGAATTTTTAAGGTTTTACGCGCATTTTCGAAGTGGTTGTAATATATCATTCTTTGTGTGGCAAAAAATTCTTCCAGAAAATTTTCTATGCAGGTCAAGTTTTGTCATATCGCCCATTTAAAAAGCGGAGGCCCCGTTTTGTATGTTTATGGCCCTAAATGATTTTTCCAACTAGAGTAACATTTATAGGTGCGATGAACCCTCCGCGTGGACAATTTGCTGTGTAGGTGCTTGTTTTGAGCACCTTATGTTGAAAGCTAAAGAAAGACCCTCCAGACAGAGCTTAACGCCGTTTTCAATTGTTAATAAAAGTATTCGATAATTACTTATCAAAACACGATTAACAATATATTAATGTATTTTTTCTAATTTTTAAATTGTTCTCCTTTCTATTTTTTCAGAAACTTTTCGATAATTATCCAATGAAACCCATACTGTATTCATGTTGCCGTTTGGATAGGAAATTACAAATCCTATTGAATGCCATTAACAAATCGGAAGTTATCAATGATGTTGATTGTATTAGTGAAACGCATGAGGTTTGTTTACAATTCAACATCCATACAGGGAGTTGCCACATTGTACTTTTTTAATGTCTATTTTTTAATTACAAATTTCAGTTCAACATTTTCTATCAGGGTAAATTTCGTGATGTTGCCGAATTCAGTTGTCACGACTACACCCTTAAACGAAATTATCGCTCAAAATTATTTATTTATGAGAAATGTATTATTTATACGGAGGTTAAACGGAAGCAACTAGTATTTCGTGGTCGTTATCCTCGTGAACATTTGGGTATGACGATACAGAATAAATCCTTTAGTTTGTACTATGACCGGCTAAGGCAGCAAGAATGTGAATTTGTTGGAGATCCGGCATTGGTAAGACAATGGCAGGATTTAATTCGTGCCATCATTAATGCCTATGCTGTAGAGGAACGGGCCCGTTTGAAAGAGTTACACAATCCCGATGTGGTGCACCGGGAACGACGACGTCCACTTAATTTATCATTATTCCGTGATTCAAATCGTTTTAGTGTGGATAGTGGTATTAGTAATAATTAGATATAAGTTATTCATATATATATATATATTCGTGGATACATATTTAAGTATATCGGGATATGTATTATAAAATATGTACAAATATCTTATTATGAAATATAAATAAATTATTAGATGATTTTAATACAATAGAACATATTTATTAAAAACCACTTTTACATAAAAATGAGAAAAATATCGTTAAAAATTGAATATATACTGTTCTTCACATGCAATTTCCAAGGGGTCTGGTATAAGTCATTCGGCAATGATCGCAATTTAAAAAATACGTAATGGGGCCTCCAAGCTCAAGTCAATGGTCCTCACAATTTATTAAAGAACTCAAATATAGTCATACATTTATTCCAATTTATTATCCAAAAGGAGTAGAAAATGTAGTCACGAGAGCTATATCAAAACATGCACTATATGACAATTTTCCTTAAAAAATTAATTTACCCTCCAATATCCCGCAATCTCAAATTAAAGGCTAAGAGGAATGCTGTGCTTAGCCCTTTACACTCACTAAATTTCTGTTCATATGTATGATTTAAGAATACACAATAGCCAAATGTCCTAAATCGGGACGGTACTGTTATATGGGAGCTATACCAAAACATAAACCGATTTGATAATATTTGGTAGGAAGATTTGACACCCCACGATAACCTGAAAAATTAATTATTACAGCCAATTCGGTTGGAAAACGTGAATTTCCGCACCCATATTTGATATATTGGATTGGTTCCGGCAGATTGTAGGTCTTTTGAATGCCCATGGTGGAGGATATAAAAAGTTTGAAACGGCCGAACTTAACGACTTTATTATTAGTTTTTGGTGGCATCAATAGTTTGTAACGTCACGAAATATTGACCATACACCTACCTCAATAGGCCTACCTCGGTTGTGGCCTAAGACTACATAAATAGTTTCCTATCTATTCCTATACTATCCTTGGAGAAAATACGTACGTCCCTGGATCCCATACACACTTTAGTTCGATTTTATGTTATTATATCCTGTTTCATTTGCACGATATTGTGTTTAGCGTATTATTTTGTTAAAATCGGTTCAGATTAAGATATAGCTCCCATATCAAAATTTGTTGAAATCAGTTAAGGTTAGATACAGTTTCCTAATATATTTTATCTAAATAGTGAGCTAAATAACTGAAGTTTCTCCAATTGGGACGATTTTTTGAAATATATACAGATGTAGATATTACTCCTATAAATTTTCGTCTGAGTTCATGCAATTTTTTCACCAAATAATAAAGGTTTCTCCTATCGAGATAAAATTGTGGAGAGCGCATATGGAGCCCCACTGTTACTCAATTAGGTCCCGATTTACATAATCTTGCTCGATTTTTACACGAATTTAATTTCATCCGATTCCATTTCAAAGGTCCTCTAAATATGCTATGTCTGTTCTATCTACAGGAAATTGAAAATATGAACATTCAGGAATACACCCAAAGTGGTGAAGGGTATCATATATTCAGATCCGTCCGACTTTTGAACTTGCCTTACTAATGTTTATTTACATTACGTTTTTATAGAAAAAATTGCCAAATACTTAGTTATATTTTTTGAAAAAATCTTTCAGAGTTCAGTTATTTTTTGTAGAAAATAATTCCATAATAACGAAGAAGGAATAATTTTCCCAAATATTTATTTTCCCCCAGTAAATGTTAGACATAAGAAATCTGTTATTAACATATTCCGTTACTGCTAAATTGGGAAATTTTATTTAACAGACACCGTTTATGTTGTTCTATAAAAGCTGTCAATAGATGGCGCTAGCATAATCAGTTTATGAAAGCTTAACAACACGTTAGTTAAGGAAATTAACGTTAGGCGGTCGATTAACTATCAAATTAAAATACCATGCAAATCGGAAACAAAAATATATTTGAGATTTTTTTCGGGAATTTTGGATGCCGTCCATATAATTTTTCCCTTTATATATTCTCAGCCTTATGGCTAATGAGGTTATATACACATTGATAGGTACAAATGTGCCTCATCGAAATATTGGTTTTAGACCCCATGTTTCTTTGGACCAACCCCGTTTCAGGCAGTTTTGGAGTCGAATTGCAAATATCCGCGTGTCCGCCTGTCTGTTTGTTCGGCCGGCTGGTGCGTACGTACGAAACTGAAAAAAGTCATTCTACGCTCCAGCTGCGCAAAAATTTGTTTAATCGGAATAACGATGGGTATTTGGTGCGCCATTTAGATAAATCCATCGAAAATATATTTTGTATCAATATCTAAATCTGAACCGATTTTAAGCAAACTAACAAATTAGTTAGTGATGTGAATAATACTAGTGAAAAAGGTATAAATAACCAGTAGGAAAGGTAGTAAAGTCGGTCGGGCCGACTATATGATACCCTTCACCACTATGGGCATATTAAAGAGATGCATCCTAACAGACCTTTATCTAAATGTGAACCGACTTAGATCAATCCATAAACACGAACTCGACCGGAAATATATATGGACAATATCTGAACTTTTACTTTTATTCATTGTTCAAAATTTCATGTCAAAATTAAACATATGAGGAGTTTGGTGCACCATTTACTTAAAATCAGATGAAAATAGATATGGAAGTTATATCTAAATCTTAACCGATTTTCAAGTAATTTTACACACATCATTCTAGACTCAATCCAGTACGCTATGCCAAATTTCGTCCAAATCGAAGGATATATAGGGACTTTGGTATACCATTTACATTAAATCGGGCGAACATATATATGGGAGCTATATCTATATCTGAACTGATTTTCAGGAATCTTTACACACATCATTCTAGACTTCTTTCAGTACGATATTCCAAATTTCGTGCAAATCGAAAGATATATAGGGACTTTAGTACACCATTTGCCTTAAATCGGACGAAAATATATATGGGAGCTATATCTAAATCTGAACCGATTTTCGAGAAACTTATCACACACCATTCTAGACCTAATTCAGTACTCTGTGCAAAATTTTTACATTAAATCGGAGGAAAATATATATGGGAGCTATATCTAAATCTGTACCGATTTTTCAATAGGGTTCGCCCTTGGGCCAAATAAATGAGATGTGCCAAATTTTATCCAATTCGAATCAAAAATGCGACCTGTACTTTGTTTACAATTTAACATGGACAGACGGGCGGACATGCAAAAATTGACATAAAAAGTGATTCTATGCATATTCTCAAAAGGAACCATGTGTCTATTTCGTTCCCTTTTGCCTGTTACAAACATATGTACAAAAACATAATACCATGTACCACAGTGTGGTGAAGGGTGTAATAAAGACTTGGGTCTACAGCCTACAACCCAGTGACGATTCAAGCCCTTAATTATAGAATGCGTGAAGGTATCGAGGATTTTCGTTAAGCAGAATTCTATGAAAATGATATGGTCCGGTAAGCAAACTCTTGGAGGCCATTATAATGAAAATATCTTTGAATACTAAATATTGAAACACCCTGTATAATAATTTATGACGATAAAACACTGTTATTTACAATGACACTTTTCTTTTCAAATATAACGGATCTCATTTTACAGCTAGCTTGACACCTGATTAATTACAATCATTTCAACATCGTCAATAAACATTTATTAAATTAGATCAGCGATATTCAAAAGAAAAATTTATCTGCAACATCGCATGATTACGTATGTTAAAGAATATTTGCATTCGTGATCTTAAAAATAGATAATTGTTTATATAAAAGAAGAAGAAGAAAAAAACAAAATGGTAAATTTAAATGTTGTTTTTATTTGTAATATTCATTTGAATACCCATTGCAATCATCCATCCAACCATTCCCAACCATTCGTTTCAAGAGATTAGCGACATTGGATGGGTGTGACATCATTTCTTTTTGAGACAGCATGGCAGAAAATTTATAAAAATAAATGAAAATGTTTATTTCTTTATAAAAACACAAAAATTGTTTAACAAATACAAAAAGAAATAATTACAAGCAATGTCCATATGTCTGGTTGTTCGTTTGTTGACACTGATGATATGTGTTCGACTGACCGCCATACAACAAAAATCATGTGCACAGCAAATACTTAGTGTGTGGGGGAAAAGTGGGGGATGTATCTTGAGGGTGCCAATAAAAAAGAGAGATTCAAGTGCGAAAATTATTGCGGGTAATTAGAATTGATCGCCACAGCCATCATCATCATTATTAGATATGAATTTTTATAGTGGCGGGAAAACACTGCAGCTCCCTCTGATCTCTCGCTATGTCCAAACACCGTCTGCCTGCAACTCGTTAGCATTTCAATATGATTTTGAAAAATTTGTTTATTTATTTAGATTTTTTGTTTTCGTATTTGATTTGTAATTTAAGCGCACAATTATTGGGAATTTTGTGGGTGCTTAGCTTTTGTGGTTGCTGTCTTTATATTTCAAAATCATTTCAATTGGGATGTGCTTCGATTTTTTTTTTGCAGAATGTGTAGTGAATTTTAATGAATGAATGAAACCCAATAACGATGTGTTAATCGATTTGCCATTTGAAAGTGTTAGAAGAGGTGTTACAGCTACATAGTAGGGGACATTGATAAAAAAGGTTGGCCACTTGCCCAGGATATCTGCCTGATGATTGACACACACGAATTCATTCATAGAAAGTTTGTCTTCGTTTATTCCCATTTTATGATATCAGCAAATTTTGTTGTACGATAAGAAAATTTTTTATCAGCACTGATTTCATTGCGATACTGTATGTTACTGTAATGTTGTTACATGTCATTGCAAGAATGTTGGACATTTTTCATATCTTGATCGATAAATATTTCTGTAAGGAATATTTGTCCACAATTAAACAATTATTAATAAAAAAATATATGGGAAATTGTGATTTTTGGCATACTAGGTCTACTTTATATGTACATAAATGCCACCATCTCTCATTTAGATTGAAAAGTTTAAAATTTTTACCATACATACCGATTTACCTATTACATGTCTGAAGATGAGACGTATATATCCATTCATCCTATACTCCTATGCCAACCCCCCAAAGGGTCAAAAGTTGCAATTGTCATCCTAACCCAATTAATAATCAGAATCGAGATCATGATCGCATTAGATTGGACCCATCGGTCCATTTCCTCATGTCATTTTTGAATACGTCAACCGAATTCAACAAAACTTCGCATACATCAATCTGGACCTAATTAAATAGGTTGTGCTAAATTGTGTATCAATCGGGCAAAAATTGTGAGTTTGGTGCATCATTTACGTAAAATCGGACGAAACTATGTATGGGAGCCATATCAAAAAATTAACCGTTTTCAACAAAACTTCACATACATCTATCTGGACCCAATTCAGTACGCTGTGCTAAATTTTGTCTCAATAGGACAATCGAACACATTCGTCGGTCCCTTGGCAGTCGTTATAAGAGATTTGTATCTGTATTAAAAATTCAAATAGAAGTATTTTTGTTGCCATCTCGGAATAAATCTTGGTGAATATAGAAACCCCTAACTCCATGGTGGCAAGCCGATGCTTACAATATTGGTACCGATGATCTGTAATTGTAGCAATAGATATAATCGTTAATTACAATGTATATTCTTATAAAAAAAAATTAAAATATTAGGTTGGGGAAAAACAAAGTCATTATTTGTATATTATAGTACATTATTCAATTTGATAGGACTTTATTTAACATGCTTCAGAATGTCTGATTTGGGCCAAATATGCACCATTTTGTTGTATGATTTGTTGCCATTTTAAAGGTAACTTCATAATGCCTCTCTCATAGAAGTCCTGCTCTCTATTTGCAAAAAAACTCTAGTAGTCGATTTTCACAATCCTCCCTAGATACCAATTTTTTATCATTAAAGAAATTTCGCAACTCAAGAAAAATATAATTATCGCTTGGTGCCAAGTCCGGACTATATGGCGGACGCATTAATACTTCCCAGCCAAGCTCCCGAAGTTTCTGGCGAGTCACTGTAGATGTGTGTGACCTAGTAACATACAACTGAATTGCACCAAACAAAAACCAGTAAGGAAAGTACTAAAGTCGGACGGGGCCGACTATATGATACCCTTCACCACTTTGGGTATATTCAATAGATGTGATGCTAACAGACGTCGCATTTTTGAAGGACCATTAACATGAAATTGAACATGTCATTCGGCAACCTATACTAAATTTTGGTCAGATATAGAGTTGCTTCTTACAATGGGACAAAATTATGTGATAAATTAATTTTCCAAATTTCGTGCAAATAGAAGGATATATAGGGAATTTGGTGCACCATTTACATAAAATAGGACAAAAATATATATGGGAGCTCTATCTAAATGTAAACCGATTTTCACGACTTTTAACACACATCGTTCTAGGCTTAATTCAGAATCATATGCCAAATTTCGTGCAAATCGAAGGTTATATAGGCACTTTACATAAAATCGGACGAAAATATATATGGGAGCTATATATAAATCTGAACCGATTTTCACGAAATTTAACTTACGTCTTTCTAGGCTTTATTCCGAATTCTATGCCAAATTTTGTGCAAATCGTACGAAAATATATATGGGAGCTATATCTAAATCTTAACCGATTTTTCCCTATTTCAATAGGGTTCGTTCTTGGGCCAAATAAGTGAACTGTGCCAAATTTTATCCAAATCGGATCACAAATGAGACCTGTACTTTGTTAACAAAAATACATGGACGGACGGACAGACGGATCGACTTAAAAAGTGATTCTATGCATATTCTCAAAAGGAACCATGTGTCTATCTCATTTCCTTTTGCCTGTTACAAACATATGCACAAAGACATAATACCCTGTACCACAGTGTGGTGAACCTCAAAATACCGACATTTTGGGGGTACCCTTATATGGGAGCTATGCCTAAACGTGGACCGTTTTTCTCCAATTTCAATAGGGTTCGTTCTTGGGCCAATTAAGTGACCTGTGCCAAATTTCATTCAAATCGGATCAAAAATGCGACCTGTACTTTGTTAACAAAAATACATGGACGGACGGACAGACGGACATGCATAAATCGACTCAGAAAGTGATTCTATGCATATTCTCAAAAGGAACCATGGGTCTATCTCGATTATTTTTGCCTGTTACAAACATATGCACAAAGACATAATACCCTGTACCACAGTGTGGTGAAGGGTATAAACAGCAAAATATTTTTTTTACTGCGAAATGTCACCCTTCCAAAGAGCATAAATCTGAAATTGTTTGATCGATACTTCAGCATTTTAAAGTGGGGTACATTCGGCTATATACAGATAGAGCTATATTATTTCATTATGATGTTTTTGAGTTTGTCTTAAAAAAAAAATAATCCTTTAATATGGTTCGAAATTACATATGTAAGACCAAACATGCATGTATTGCCAAAAATGCGATAGGAAAAAGCTATGGTGTATGTGGCATTGAGACGTCAACGTCCGCCGCTAGAAAATATAGCCTTAAATGTCAAACATTGTGTCGACAATAACCACTCATAAAGTTTCTTATAATAATTAGAAAGCCCCTATTTTTCCCATAAGATGTAAACATTTCATTAATATCAAAACTATTTTCATACTTCGTTCTACTTTACCACAATTTGCGCTCTCTCTCTCCCTTTGACAAAAATAAATGTATTCCTCTCATTGTTCGGCAGTGTTTTGTTTTGATATCGTCATCTGTCTCTCCTCTCACTTGGTGGTTGTTTGTCAATTGTTTCTCTTGTTTACAAACCCGTTATCTCCACTCACTCAATTATGGCTAGTTTGGCATTCCATTGTTTCTGTATTTCAGACACATTTACCGACCTCTGCATTGGTGTTATAAAATTCGCATATGTATTTTCCAAATTATTTCAATATAAATGTCAAAAATATGTAGATTTCAATAATTTAAATCTCCAGGATCAGTTGGTATTATACCAACCAGAAAAACCAGTTGATCTTGTCTGCGATATTGATCTGAACAGGATCTGTAAATCGCTACATGTCTATGTCAAAGGAAGATCAGTAGATATTGCTTTACAGAAAGTGATCGGATACAGTCAGAGGATTATGGTTTACTCCTCTCACACCGTGTTTCGGGATCGCGCCCATATAACGGTACCGACAAATTTGTGGTCTTTTGAAGGCTTTAGCCGCATTTCCCACCGATATAGCTATAATTTGGTATAAATGGTTCTTGAAAGCTGACACACATTTATACAGAAAAGGATAAATATACGCCCATATTTTCACATAGTCCTCATATAATTGTAGCTGGATTTCCCATTGTAGTGGTTGTAATTTGGGATTCAAGGATGTTAGAGTGTAAAATACATTTTTGGAGAAAATTAGTACAAAATTAAAAAATTCGCTGTTGCAAACACAAATTTACTGCGAGAAAAACTTCATTTCGTCCATGATTTAAGGTATTTTGAATTCACACCACGTTGTACAGGGTATACAAATCCGCCATGGTCCAAATTAAAGAAATAATCACGGTAGACGCCGCAATAATTCAGATAGAGCTTTGAAATTCTGCACTGAATCTGATATTTCTTCTAGAATATTTGGTATGGTAAATGAAATATATCGGTCCACGTTTTGTATATATGAAAGCTATATAACGTTACCGCCAAATTTTCGATATTTTCAAGGTATTAGTCTCATTTCGGGTTTTTGTAGGCTGACATATATTTATGCAAAAAATTATCGATACGGGTCCATATTTTGACATACATATGCCCAAAAATTTAATATGTTGAGGGTATTAGCCGCATTTCCAACCACAAAAGGTTGTAATTTGCTACTTCGAGCTTTTGGAAGGTAACATGCATCTGCACAGAAAATGAACCCAATAAGTCGATAATTTGAAGTAGTTTTCATATAATCCTTCCCATTTGTCGATATTTTGAGGCTTGTAGCCACATTTTCTACCCGAACAAGGAATAATATGATATTTCCAGGCTTTGGAAGCTGTCAGAAATCTCCGCAGAAGAAATCTCCGCATTGTAAGTCCATATCTCCGCATTGTAAGTCCATATTTTGACATAGCCCCACATAAAACGGTCCCGTCCAATTTTTGGTATTTTGTCGATTGGCATTTCTGGATTTTGTAGGTTGACATATGTATGTATATCTGCATAGAAAAATATCACTATAGGTTCAATTTTAACATAGCTGTAATTTGGCATTTGGGGTTCTGCGCGGAAAATTATGATTATAGGACCATTTTTTAACACAGCCCCAAATATAAATGTCCCGCCCAGGAGAGTTTGTAATTAGGCATTTCATTTTAAATGCCAAACATCCGAAGAGTAGTAGCAATGTATGTACAAAATTTTGAACCTCTATCTGATATATTGCAATTTTTATTTTAGTTTCAAGAAAAAATAAACTTTTGGTGTATCCAAGGAATATCAAGCGGAATATCAAACTTTATATTCTCTCCACTTATGGTGGACGTTTTGTACAAAGAGTTAACCTAGTCTCCCAAAAAAGTCACCTAAACTTTTGTGAAGTGTGTGGCAACCCACTCTCTCACACTTGCTGTTATTCTCAATCTCCCCAAAATTCAATTCTCCGTAACATCAAAACAAAACAAACGCCAATGGTTAGATTCCGAGAGCGCTTTGCCGGGTAACCAACCAAAAAGCTTTCGGAAATCAAATGTTTTGATCGTTTAGCTCAGTTCAGTTGATATTGCGATTCCGGTTGAGAAGCATAACATGGCGCGGGTGTTAAACAAATAATTGAAGATAAATAATAACAACAACTAAAAATATTAACAACAAATTTGTGATGATAATCAAAAATATAAAAAAAATAATTGAAATTAAAATAAATTATTGTTAATGGCAAAATATCATAAAATAATTACAATTTATTTTATGACAAATAATGAAAATAACAAAAATAGATAATATGATTTGACAACAACACAACAATTTTTGAATCATAAAGTTCATTAAAAAATATACAATAAAATTATAGAAAAATATCTTCCTCAAAGATAACGACAAATAATAGCTTTGAAAATGTTTTACGGTTTAGTTGAAGTGACTTATTTCGATTTAGTCACTGTCGGTTTTACCTTTACCGTCTTGGTGGCAGTGCAAATTTTAAATGCCCTGTGGTCCCTAAAGGAAAAGGGTAGCGTCGATTCGCCGGATAATTGCCAGCAGCGAAAAAGTGTTGATGAAAATGTGACAAAATTGTTAAAAATAAATGAAAATGTGACAGAGCTGGGAAATGGTGAGGCGACGACGCCTCTTATTTTGCATAAAAGATCACCATCATCCCCGGTGACAACAACTACAGCGGCGGTGACCGTGTCCCATACCGCCGCCACCACCCTTCCCAAAAATGGCAAATTACAAAAACAACAAAGTGAACAATCTGAAAAGTATGTGTGAAATGAATTTTATCAAAATTGGGAATTAGAAATTGAATTTTTCGTTTTGTGATGTTGTTGTTGTTGGTTGGTTAATTGAAAACATCTGTTTTGAGATAAGAAGTTCTAAGCATTTTTTTGGAAATGTGAATTTTTTCTGCTGTTGTCACGTTACGTCTATTCTATTGCATGCTTGAAATTTTTTTGTTATGGGGAATTGTTTTGCGTTTCGTTTTTGTTTTTATTTATTTGATATTGAAAACATTCAAAAACAAACTGGTTTTCAAAACTTGTGTGACAATTTGAATATTTTTGTTTTCTGTTTTCGGTTTTTTGCTATTGTTATTTATCATTTACACGGTGCTACTGCTAATAATATGATACGACTAAAATGGATTGCGGCTTTTAGAATTTTAATACACCCGTGAAGAGTGAGATATGTGTTACTATTTATATTTCGGGGACAACAATTACTTTTTATTCGAATTATAGTAAAATAGAAAATAATTTAAAATTTTATGATTCTTCATAATTTTGAAGAGTGGTATATTGGTAGTGTTTAATGTGATGTGAAAAGTGTGACACAAATTGGGGATTTGTTTCCAATTTTAAAGGATATATAAAATGTTGACCATTTGTGGGAAAGTGGTGGTTAAATCCAACGTTGAACTATTCTACATAGAATGGGTTTGGAAAGTTCGGTTAAAGCCTCTGATTTAATCAAAAACCAGTAAGGAAAGTAGTAAAGTCGGACTGGGCCGACTATAGGAATTTGAAGGAATTTTGACATGAAATTGAAATATGTGATTTTTATATCTTTCTGGAACCTATGCTAAATTTCATTTCATTTGGGCATGTTTAGAGTCGTTTTCGCAGAGTGGGACAGATTTGTGTAAATCGATTTAAAGCAAACTTGACACACGCTATTCGGTATGCTGCACTGTTTAAAATTTAATCTCAATAAATAAGTCGAAATTATATATGGAAGCTACGATATATCTATATCTGAACCGATTTGAAGCAAACTTGCCAGAGATTAATTTATACTAATTTCAATACGTTGTGTCAATCGGCCTAGTTGTGGATCTTTAGTGCACAATTTACTTAAAATCGGACGAAAATATATATAGGAGGTGTACACATCATTCCAGACTTAATTCAATACGCTATACCAAAATTCGTGCAAATCAAATAATTTTCAGGGACTTTGGTGCACCATTTACCTAAGATCGAGCGAAACTATATATGGGAGCTATATCTAAATCTGAGCCGATTTTCAGGAAACTTAACACACATCATTCTAGACCTAATTCAATAGGCTATACCAAATTTCGTGCAAATCGAAAGATATATAGGGACTTTGGTACCTCATTTACCATTAATCGGACGAAAATATATATTGGAGCTATATCTAAATCTGAACCGATTTTCCCAATTTCAATAGGGTTCGTCCTTGGGCCAAATAAGTGACCCATGCCAAATTTCATCCAAATCGGATCATAAATGCGACCTGTACTTTGTTAACAAAAATACATGGACGGACTAAATCGACTCAGAAGTGATTCTATGCATATTCTCAAAAGGAACCATGGGTCTATCTCGATTATTTTTTGCCCTGTACCACAGTGTGGTGAAGGGTATAATGAAGTGGCATCTTCATATAGGGAATATTAAAAATAAGTAAATCTATGCAAACAACGTTTTCCACTGATATCTTGGAAACTACTGGAGACTGGAGAAATACCACATTGCAGCCACGTTTAATGTAAAATTTTCACCATATGGTAATGAATAATAGACGGGATTATAACACAGGGGGTATACCAAAAAATTGACCTATACAGTGTATTTTTCAAAGTGATATTATTGGGAATATTTTGAATAATCTCAAAACTCGATGGACCAATATTGATAACCAATAGTAGGCTGGAAAACGTGTCTAAAATCTTCCCCAAAATCATACGTTGTGCCAAATTTTGTCTCAATTTGATAAATATGAGGAGTGTGATTCACCATTTTTTTGAAATAGGACGAAAATATCTATGGAAGCTATATTCAAATCTGAACTGATTTCAACGAAACTTGTCATAGGATAGGTTAAACTAACTTCAGTACGTTTTGTGACTATCGGCCATATTTTGGGTCTTTGGTGCATCATTTACTTGAAATCGGACAAAATTGTATATTGGAGCTATATCTACCGAGGATCTATATGGACCGATTCGAACGAAACTTCCGATGTGCACTTTTTTTGGCAATCGCTTAACTTTGTGTCTTTGGTGCACCATTTACTTAAAATTGGACGAAACTAGATATGGAAGTATATCAAAATCTGAACCGATTTTAACAAAACTTGACACATGTTATGTTATATGGTCTTTTCCAGAACATACAAGAATGTACAATTTTTTACTACGATAAAATTTTTTTCTTTATGTTGTCGGATAAAAATAGTAAAAATTAGTAGATTCTTGCAGTACGGGAAAAGACCAATAGTAACTTTAGTAAGTTGTGAAAAAGGTTGTGCAAATCGGCTTAACGTTGGGTCTTTGGTGTACCATTTACTAGAAATCGGACGAAACTATATAGACGGAGGGATAGACTGTATTCTCTAAAGGAACCATGTGTCTACCTCGCTTCCTTTTGTCTGTTACAAACATATGCACAAAGACTTAATACCCTTAACCCTTTGTGGCCCAATGTTGCCCACAAGCAACAAAATGTTTTAGAGCTTATATTTAATACGCGGGTAGTAAATGTATATATTTTTTGGATTGTATATGTCAAGAGCTGATTAAATTTCAAATCTTTGGTCAAGTTATACGCTTTTCAATAAATAGATGGGTGCAAAAATATGTACAGTACCAATATGTGTATACAGTCCAAAGTTTTTAAATCGCTTCGTATTCGAAATGTACGAATTGTACCCTCCAAATTGTTGTTGAATCTTTAAAAAAAGAACTTAAAAATAATTACAAATATTTTTCCGTCGATATCGCATTTGTGTTTGTGGATATTGTACTTTTATTTTTCGGAAAGAAGGTACTGTCTCCCGAATGCAAGGATGTAGCGACGTCAAATTTTGTTCATATCCTATTTAGGATAGTTAAATTAAATGTGTGCATAGAAAATAATTCTATTGTTACGGATATAAATTCGGGGCACAAAGGGTTAAAAAGGGGGTTATATGGGGACTACCCCTAAAAGGGGGCGAATATTAATAATTTTTGGGAGGGATACTTATTGCCTTAAAAATAACAAATTACAGCGAATTCGGTTGAAAAAAGCGCTCAAGAAACGTAAAATACCGGAAATAGGGGGGTACCCTTATATGGATGGTACCCGAAAATATGAACGAATTCGGTTTAAAAACTTCTGCAATATCCTCAAAATCCAAATGTTTGGGGGGCACCGTTGTATGTGAGATACCCCAAAATCAATATTATCTGTTGAAAAACCTCCCCAAACTACCAAAAACGGTTGAAAATGCGCTTAATGACGCCAAAAACCCCAAAATTGAGACTACTTAATATGGAGGATATGCCTAAACGTGACCGATATTGATCTGATAAGAACACGAAAAAATCAAATTACACAAATTCAGCTCAAAAATCTGCTCAAAATAGTCAAAACTGAAAAATAGACTAATATTAATAATTTTTGGTAGGGATATTTGGTATCCAGTGGGAATTCAAAATGGCCCCAACTCTGTTGAAAAGCGTATCGAAACTCCTCTAAAAATCGAACATCTGGGTAATATGAGTTATCGACTCTTCTGCAGAGAGACCAGCATATGTGGGTTTTGTTGACCCATTACTGTATGTGGTCTTTCAATTAAACCCTCCACCATAAGGTGAACTGTATATTAAATTTGTCATTCATTTTCAATACCTCGATCTCTATATTTTTGATTGGGAAAAATGTCTATGTCGATTTAGGCATGCCCCTCAGTCTGTTGAAATAAATATAGCTTTGCAATTTTGCATGTAACTGTACTCCACATTATTCGGTATTTTGGGGAGTTTGAATACGGTTTTCAGCCAATTTGACTATAATTTGGTACGTTGAGTTTTCGTCCGGAAACGCATCTTGCTACTAAAACTTGGCAGTAATTTAGTATTTAGTTTACATATAGCTTCCATACATATTTTCATCCGATTTCATCAAAATGATGTAGCAAATAACTAAAGTTTGTCCGCTTAGGACGAATTAGTGCACAACCTACCAAATCGTCCTCCAAAGATGCTATGTCTATTCTATCAAGAGATGCTCATATGTACAATATTCTTTAGTAGATATGATCATCTCAAGTGGTGAAGGGTATCATATAGTCGACTTTTGAACTTTCCTTTCTGGTTTACATTTTGTCTTATTGGTGAAAATACATATATCCATCTTGTCTGGATTAGTTTTTCAAACAATTCTGTGGCATGTGGCTGACCCGGACTATGATTTCCTGGTCAACTCGAAAGGCTTCTAAAGGATAGATAAGCGTTTCAGTGCCGTCGAGTTTTAGATATTGTTCCCATATACATATAATATCATATTCTACAAGCGAATAATGTTTGATTGGAGTTGGTTCATATAACGATATATGTATATTTAATAACGTCCGATTTCATTGTAATAGTGCACTCCAATCGGCAGAATATTGTAGAAATACAATACCCAATCAGTATAGAAGAACATTTTTAACTTTTGGTCAAATCACTTCAGACATATACATATAAATTAAGATACTTTAGAATATATTTTGCATATACTCTATGTGGTGTAGGGTATCACAGTTGACACCGTTCGACTTTGCCAGATTTTTTTCAAAATCAACCACAAATTTAGCAAATTTATTTATCCTTTATCTCGCAAAACCTGAGAAACGAAGACAAAATTCCCAATCTTCCATTAAACTCTTAAAAAAAATAATTATAAAATCTTGAGAATTCCACTTTAGCGTCCACTTTGAAGAAATAAATACTAACAAAAAGTAGCACCGTATTGTTAGATAATCGTGACCAGCTTCAACCTCGTAAAACAACACAAATTTCGTTTTTTATTATGTTTATTAATTTTGAATATTTTATTAAAACCCCATTAAAATGCGATAATAATTTGCATTAAACATTTTTGTTTATTTGTTGTTCTTCTTCTTTGTTTATTCTATTCGTTTTTTTCGTTTGGGAATGATCGCCGCTTGCATGCTCACCTGTTTAACTATGTCTTTCACACACACAGCCTTTCATATTTTTCTTCAACGTCTACAATACCAAATGCATCGTCACCATTTTCTGCATCTTCATCGTCTTCGTCCCCAACCACATCGTCTGCGTCTGCGACATCGTCATCATCACAGACACCGCCAACATTATCGATACGCCATTCAATGGGTAATCTCTTCAATGGCAATACCGGATATTCATTGCCAAATTTTGCCACAGCCATCACGTCCTGTTACCCCGATAATTTGAGTGATGAATAGTAAGTTTGCATTTTTAATTTTTTTATTTTATATTTATTTTTATTTTATGTATGTATATCATTTTAATTATTCTTGTTGTTGTTGTATTTATGCATTTAAAATGGCTTAAATTTATAGTTTTTATTAAATAACTTATGCGTTTATTTATTGCATGAAAAAACGAAAATAAGGTGACCATATTTATTGACTGATAAAAATATATAATATTTAAGATATAAAGAAAGATGTAATGACTAATAGAATATTGAATTATATTGTTGTGCTACTCACTTTTTATATTACTACGCGGAATTGATAGCAAAAGTTTAAATCAGGATGCGACATTTAACCGCACACGTGTATTTGAGTAGATAAGCGTATATATCACCACACACATCCTTTGACACATATCATTGCAGCAACTGAAAACCCATTGACTCACACAAAGACAAAAATGTGAGATTAAAAATGGGCCGCTTCATAGGTTTAAGGCTTAACCCATATAATATCATAGAATAATAATGTAATAAAAATTTATAGAAATGGTATAGTGGTATGGTAAATTTTGGCGACGAAATTTTACACGGAGAAAGGGATCTGATCAAAGGGAACAAGCTTGGCTCTTTTCATGATAATCGGTCTAGCGATTAAAATGGAGTCTTTTGTGTGAAATATGCTAAAATTTGCACTCTAAGGCGTCTGGGGGACATAGACCAGATAAATTGATAGCTGTCCAAAATTGATACCAATTATAGTAATGTATCTACTTGGATGTGGGAGTTACACATAAATATTTACAGGCGTCTATGTATTCTGATATTATTTAGTAATAAATTACCACATTAGAGGGCAGAATTATAGCGCTGATCGCTATGGAATTTTACATGAAGTTTCGGTTCGGGTCAAGGTAGTGATCAGATGATATATAGGGCACGAAATAGACCGAAAATTTAATTTTTCTTGGATTTTGAGGTCTACAGGAAATAATTATAAGCCGAACATTGCAAATTTTACACGTGGAAGGGGATCTGGTCTACTATTGAGAATGACTTTTTCGAAAATTATATATATATATATATAAATTTGACTTAAATGTTCGGGTCAAGAAAAATTAATTGTTGACCTCTAATCGGTCAAGAGAGTGTAAATATCGAAATCGGATCCGTCCGATTATACTGCTTCGTATGATATTTATAGCACTCTCTCTCTCCCTCTCTTTTATTTTATTGCTGTCGGAAAACGTAGATCCTATAAATAAAAAATATCCTGTCATAGGTCGTCTCAAAAATTGTTTGATGAAAGACCACTTGACATCAACGGATCCATTAGGATATGTTAGGGTATGTCATCTGACGGCCCACAAAATTCCGGTTCTTGGTGCCTAAAAACTTCCTCGCAGAAAAACTTCAATATTGGACCAGCTTTAGAAATAATTGTCCTAGCTTTTTTTAGAAATTTGAAAGGTCCCAACATATAAATGTTTAGTATAGGTTCATATTTAGACCTAGCTGGGAATATCAAATACCTCAAGCTGGAATATGCTCAATACAGGTTGTAGTCCCCATATAAGTGTCCCATCCATAATTTAGTAATTTTAAAGGTCCTTCAAAAGGTTGGAAATATTAAGGCATTTTTATTATTCGAATAGGTAATATATATAGGGTTATAATCTTCATGTTGTGAATGTCCTCTGACGGCACCGATCCGCTCAAATTACTGTATTTGCCTTTGAAAATTTGCACATGCATTGACAATACTTCTTGGAATGTCTATGTCTCGTCTTCAATACCATACAAAACGGAACATATCTGCGAACTTTAAGGTTTCTCTATCTCCAACCTACTATAGATATTTTGAAGGTCCTGCGAGAAATTTACAGCAGAAGTAGATGTAATTTGACATTTCGGGTTATCAGGATTTCGGGTTCTACCGATTTTTAGTGTTTTGAATACCCTAGCCACATTTTACAAAATAATTGCCACTACGTTCTCTCAGAGATAATATCTAAAATACGGCCTTGAACAATCAAGCCTCTGCATCGGAGGACTTTTTTTCTATATAAAATAATCCGACTTCTATATTTGAGGAATACTTCTATAGAAACAATTTTAGACCCCAGATTAGTGAGGAATCAGTGGTTTGTTTTAATACTTTATTGTGTTTACTCGAAGAAGTTTTTAACCCTTCAAGAACCCGGAATGTCAAACCAAAATACCTAAATTGGGACGGAACTTCTATATGGGATATGTGTTAGAACAAGAACATATATGGACATTTTTTGGGAAGAAGTTTATTTTTCATAAGGAATTCGAAGTGTGAAATTACAGTCATTTTGGTGGCAATATCTTCAAAATTTCCAAAATGCGTGGGGAACTTTATATGGGGGCAATGTCAAAACATGTACCTATATAGAAAACATTTTAAAAGAATGGTTTTCACCACTTCAGCGAGAAAATAAGGCTAAAACCATCAAAATGTCGAAAATGGGGCGGCTATATAGTAACGTGAACCAATATATCCCATTTGATATAATAATTCCATCTCTTAAGCTTTACCCTGACAAATATGACATCTAAGCAGGATCTAATCTTAAAATGTAAGAATAGGAAGCCTGTTGAGTTCCATGTTTTGAGTTTGACGGTTATTTTTCAAGTTCTTTAATAAAATGGTGATTTAGATATATTTTGTAATATGTTGTAGGTCATACTTTTAAAACGACATACTTTTTTCATCGCAGACATTTTAGGTCTTTATTTTTTGAATAGCTGTCGTTTAATATTTCTCCCTTATAAATTAAAGTTTGGTCACCTTATTTTTCCAGCATAAGCACCATTATATATCATCTTTATATTATCATAACCTAACATTTTGTTTTCCCTCCATTCCGTTCCATTCTACAGTCACGAAGATGAGGACACGATATCTCTGGAAAATCTCTTACCTTGTGATCACACCGAAATTTATTCATCGCGAAAAATTAGTTATATCATTGATGAGCTGCTACAAACTGAAGGCAATTATATCAACAATCTAAAGAAGGGTCTACAAAACTATGGCAACTTGGATAAATATGATAAACTACCCGATTCCCTACGGGGCGCTGATAAACAACAACAATTGTTGGGTAATATTAAGGAGATATTGGATTTGCATGAGAAACAAATTCTACCGCTGATGCTGGGTAATCAACGGGATTTGAAGACAATGTTCGATGAGATGACATCATATATCGATGTAAGTTTGTTGCTTTGTTTGTTTAGTTTTTTATTTCAGTTTTTTTAAGAAAATATTATTTACATTGGTTTTTGTTTAAACTTCGATGTGGATGTTTATATTAGAATAAATATTATTTTTTTTTGTTATTATTTAACTAATGTATTTATATTTTGTTTGCTATATACAAACGGGTATCTATGTTTGTTGGTGTGTTGAACACCTGTTAATAAGTTCCTCTAGCCATTTAACAAAACGTGTGAAGAAAAAAACAAAACATTCTTGAAAAAATATGTACATATATGTTTCGTGTCGTTAAATTATTTGAATATGAATAATATGTATATTTTTATAATTTATTGTTGTTGCTTCGGAAAAATTTAGTTAGAAGATGCATAAGTTATGCAATTGAAATGGAGTTGTCATTGAAAATATAATACAAATTCTGCAAATAATTTTATTAGGAAATATTCAAATTTATTTTCAATCGGACAAATGTTTGCATCATTTACCTGAACTGGACGAATATATATATATATAGGGAAGCTGAAACTGATTACTAGACTTTACTAGACTTCTATTAGGTTCGATATGTATGGTGGAGGGTATAATTAAGCGGAACCTCTGTGTATATTTACAAACATTGACCTATATTGAAAATTTTCTGTATTTTCTCTACCAAGAACCTGGGAGAACGCGCACACGTATGCTAGCCTCCAAAACCCCCAAATAAGAGCGTTTTTGGTTGGAAGATGCGGATAAAATTGGTATTGTTTTTCTTCGTAGATGTATGTCAGTCTCCAAGCCCCTTAAATGACAAATTAGAGCCTATATTTTTATCATCGTAGAACCAAAAAGGAAAATACAGCTACTTATATTAGAAAATGGGCTGGGAACCAACAATGTCGGGGTAGTTCATATTTTCGAATTTGTTCACATTTTCTATTCGACCAGCTTATTTACCGCTAATTTCCTGATTATACCCTTCACCACATTGTGGTACAGGGTATTATGTCTTTGTGAATATGTTTGTAACAGACAAAAGGAAACGAGATAGACACATGGTTCCTTCTGAGAATATGCATAGAATAACTTTCTAAGTTGATTTATGCATGTCCGTCCGTCTGTCTTTCTGTCTGCCCATGTTAAATTGTAAACCAGTGAGCGGAGCAGTATAGTCGGACGGGGCCGACCATACGATACTCTACACAACTATCACGGAAATCTAACTTTCTGTGGATTTTTATTCCGAGCCTGGCAATATTTCGTGATAGTTGCACTCTCTTGCCCGATTAGAGGTCAACAGCACCTCTTCCTTACACTGACATACTTTCCGAATATTTCTAATATTCAGTACAGTCCTTCTAATTACTTGTCCAGATTCCCTTAACCGTGGGTTGTGTTGTGATGTTTGGTTGTGTTGTGATGTTCGGTCCACTTCATCTCAAAACTATTATCTGATCATCACCGAAAATTATAGGCGTTGTCCTTGGCCATATCTGGAACCTCATGGAACATTTCAAAGCGATCATCTCTATATTTCCGCCCTCCAGTGTGGTAATGGGTTACTAAATAATATCTCAGTACGTAATCACCTGTAAATATTTAAGTGTAACTCCCACATCTGAGTACATACGACCATATAATTGGTATTAATTTAAAGGTCAACCATTCCTCTTGGATATACTATTAATTTCTCGGATCTATGTCCGCCAGAGGTAAATATATACGCTATAGAATACAAATTTTGTCATTTTTCCCACAAAAGTCAGGGTCCATTTGACCCGCTAAATATTGACCGATCTTTATCAAAACATCCATAATTGCGGCCTCTGGAGCGATTAGAAAAACCGACAAAAATAAAGTTTTTGGTCCATTTCATCCCCTAAATATTAACCGATCTTTTCCAAAAACAATAGGGGTCTTCATTGGCCAGAACCCATCCTACATGCAAAATTTCGCAAAGATTGGAGCATAACTGTGGCCTGTAACGTGTTTACAAATTATAATGGACAGACGGACGGACGGACACACATGTCTAGATAGACTCACCTTGTCGAGATATGATGATCGGTATACTTAAAGGTGGGTCTAGGATCAATATTTCGCGGCGTTACAAACTTTTGGGGCTGCACAAAGCTATAATACCCTGACAACATAGTTGTGTAGGGTATAACAAAGTACAGGTCGCATTTATGATCCGAATTGGATGAAATTTGGCATGGGTCACTTATTCGGCCCAAGGACGAACCCTATTGAAATTGGGAAAAACCGGTTCAAAATTAGTTATAGCTCCCATATATATATATATATATATATATATTTGTCCGATTTAATGTAAACGGTCCCTATATATCTTTCAATTTGCACGAAATTTGGCACAGCGTAATGAATTAGGCCGAGAATGATGTGTGCCAAGTTTCATGAAAATTGGTTCAGATTTGGATATAGCTCCCATATATATTTACTCCCGATTTTAAGTAAATGATGATGATTCTAAATAATCAACGGGTGTCCGATTGATATTTGCTTTAAATTGATTTACAATGTTAGGATTCATCTGTGAATATACCCAAAGTGGTGAAGGGTATTATATAGTCGGCCCCGCCCGACTTTACAACTTTCCTTACTGTTTTTTTCAATACTTTAATAAGAGTTTGAATGTTCACATTATTGATAATTCACTGTATGTGAAATTAATGGGGGTTCCTCGGAGAAAACTCATTTTATGATAGGACCGTGAATATACCGAAAAATATGTGAGGAAAATATGATTACCTAATAGGGGGGCTAGCGTTTAATGGGGCTCTACCAAAATGGGTGGGGAAATCATTTTTAGTAAAGAGGTGTGGTGGTACCGTTATATGGGGGCTACACTCAAACATGGTTCAGTACAGGGACGTATGTAGGGGGGGCGGCCCGGGCCTTCCCCACCTTAGTTCTTGCAACAGCGAATTATTTCATTTTGTACTAACGTGAGATTTTGTGCCACCTCCACCAAACACAACTCTAACAAGACAACTCTCTCTGACAAAAAACCAGTATTTTAAGTTTTATGAATTGTATTCATAAAATGTAGACATTGCGGACATTGGCAACACTATTCATATAATATACGTATTATTTTTTTTCTGTGTATTGGCTTTTAAAACCCAATTACAGCCACTAAAGATGAAACATGCGGCTACATTTTTTAAATAAAATGGACACTGATGTTATTTAAAGATTTTTTTCTTCAAAACTTGGATCGATATATTCTCCTTTCCACTACCAAAAATCCAAGAACAACTTTCCTTACTGTTTTTTTCAATACTTTAATAAGAGTTTGAATGTTCACATTATTGATAATTCACTGTATGTGAAATTAATGGGGGTTCCTCGGAGAAAACTCATTTTATGATAGGACCGTGAATATACCGAAAAATATGTGAGGAAAATATGATTACCTAATAGGGGGGCTAGCGTTTTATGGGGCTCTACCAAAATGGGTGGGGAAATCATTTTTAGTAAAGAGGTGTGGTGGTACCGTTATATGGGGGCTACACTCAAACATGGTTCAGTACAGGGACGTATGTAGGGGGGGGGGCGGCCCGGGCCTTCCCCACCTTAATTCTTGCAACAGCGAATTATTTCATTTTGTACTAACGTGAGATTTTGTGCCACCTCCACCAAACACAACTCTAACAAGACAACTCTCTCTGACAAAAAACCAGTATTTTAAGTTTTATGAATTGTATTCATAAAATGTAGACATTGCGGACATTGGCAACACTATTCATATAATATACGTATTATTTTTTTTCTGTGTATTGGCTTTTAAAACCCAATTACAGCCACTAAAGATGAAACATGCGGCTACATTTTTTAAATAAAATGGACACTGATGTTATTTAAAGATTTTTTTCTTCAAAACTTGGATCGATATATTCTTCTTTCCACTACCAAAAATCCAAGAAGAAGTGCAATTTTGGCTTCCTTTTTTGCGATTTCTTCTAATTATATCATAACAAATAGTATACAAAAACCGACCATTTTTATCTTCACAAACTTGTTATATTATTTCTCATAGAAATCCCGTATTAGGTACCATGCAAATATATATATTTTCAATCACCCCACCACCAAAGACTGAATGATCATTATAATGTTATTTCAATTGAAATCATTCTCTTTTTGCCACAATTTTTATGATATGCAGTCACCGCTTCTTGATTTCCTTTATCGGTCTCACTGGCTGAACAATTGAATTCTCTCTATTAAGAAATCATTAAAATGACATTTATTGTGTTTGTGTAGTATTTTTGTATTTTCTGCTTCTATTGTCATCGCCTTCGAGAACATCAGCTAATGAATATTAATTATATTATCACGCTAAATTACGGGAATCTACTGTTTGTTGTAGCTGTTATCATCGGGGATGGCTATCAGTCGGTTGGTCGGACTGACGGGCGTATGGAATATTATCGTCATAAAACGGTAATGACGCTTTCTGTTGAGTGTTTAGCTAAAAAAAGGAAAATGACGAAATGCCATTATATGTGAGTTTAGGGAATTATAGGGATCAGCGGGTAAGCTTAGCATTTATTTAAGTAAATAAAAATGGGGTTCGATGGGGGTACGTCATTCATTCTAGTTACACATATCAATGGTAAGCATTAATGGGTAATTGATTTTATTTATATACAGAACTATTTGATGAAGGTGATTCAGAATTGAAAATGGAGCTGAAGGAAGTCTCTATCGACGATCTAAAGGGAGTCTTTATAGGCGAGCTGAAGGGAGTCTCTGTAGACGAGCAGAAATAGGGGTTTCTATAGGCAAGCTGATTCAGGGGTCTTTATGATTCAGAATTGAAAATGGAGCTGAAGGGAGTCTTTATAGACGAGCTGAAGGGAGTCTTTATAGACGAGCTGATGGGAGTCTTTATAGACGAGCTGATGGGAGTCTTTATAGACGAGCTGATGGGAGTCTTTATAGACGAGCTGATGGGAGTCTTTATAGACGAGCTAAAGGGAGTCTTTATAGACGAGCTAAAGGGAGTCTTTCATAGACAGCCTAAAGGGAGTCTTTCATAGACGAGCTAGAGGGAGTCTTTCATAGACGAGCTAGAGGGAGTCTTTAATAAACGAGCTAAAGGGAGTCTTTATAGACGACCTGAAGGGAGTCTTTATAGACGACCTGAAGGGAGTCTTTATAGACGACCTGAAGGGAGTCTTTATAGACGATCTGAAGGGAGTCTTTATAGACGTGCTAAAGCGAGTCTCTATAGACGTCTATAGCGAGTCGCTATAGACGATCTGAAGCAGGGAGGGTCTATAAACGTACTGATTAGAGATTTTAAATGCGCAAATATTAGTGTTTTTATTCAAAAATATTTTGTGGAAAAAATCTGAAAGAATTCCCCTAACAAAAGATTGATACAATGGTCACGTTATTCAAATTTCAAACATTTTCCCTATTATTTCCTCACTCACCCGTGTACTAGATTTCTATGAACAATATTTTGAAATTCTTGCAGGTGTTTAATATCACTTAAAATCCAATAATTGAAATTTTATGGCAACTTCCAAGTAGAAAAAAAATTAAGCGTACAATTAAACAATTCCAATCAACAACTATCCACAATAAATACCAATTTCCAATTAAAAATTCAAAACAAATCGTATTTTAAAAATATTCAGGCCAAATAGTTACACATGACCTATATGCCGAACTAAGGCCATTTGATGTTTTAAATAAATTTCAGCTAACAATCAATTTATCAACACCAACTGACAGCTAGCAAATAACAATCAAAGCAATTCGCATAAGTCTCGCTAGCTAGACAAGAATAAATCACACCTTAATATAAAAAGTCAATGCCTTTCCGCGATGTGGTTTTTGTAATTTTGTGTATTTCTCGTTTTTTGTTTGTTTGCATTGTTGCTTTTTTAAGGTGCGACCAAAAATTCATCAAATTTTTTAGACATATTTTGAAAACAAAAGCTAAAAAAATTAAAGAGGAAGAATTAATGGATTATTTAATTGAGTGTAGCAAATTAGGCAGAGGTTCGTTCGTTTGTCTCAAGGAGTGGGTGATAAATCATAAAAAAACAGTAAGGAAAGTTCAAAAGTCGGACGGGCCGACTATATGATACCCTTCACCACTTTGGGTACCAATCTGAAATTTATGAAAAATTGAATGTCAATCATCGAGCAAAATATGCAAAAGTTCTATATATAAATGAACACAGTGCGCTATCCAAAATTTTTCTCGACACAATATCCAAGACCTAATTCAGTACTCCGTGCAAAATTTTGTCTCAATCGGACAAACCTCTAAAGTATGGTACACCATTTAGCTAAAATCGGAGGAAACTATATATGGAAGCTATATCTAAATCTAAACAGATTACAACAAAACTTCGCTTACATACATTTGGACTTACTTCAGTAAGTTCCAATCGGCCTAAATTTGACTCTTTGGTGCTCCATTTACATAAAATAGGACGAAACTGTATATGGAAGCTATATCTAAATCTAAAAAATTTCAACAAAACTTGATATCCATTAATCTGCACCTAATTCAGAACTCTGTGCAAAATTTTGTCTCAATCGAACCAATATTGGGAGTTTGGTGCATCATTTACCTAAAATCGGACGAAATTATATATATGGGAGCTATATCTAAATCTGAACCGATTTCAATAAAACTCGGCATGTATCAATCTAGAACTAATTCAGTACTCTGTGCAAAATGTTTTCTCAACCGGACACATATTGGAAGTTTGGTGTTCCATTTACATAAAATCGGATGAAACTATATATGGGAGCTATATCTAAATCTGAACCGATTCCAACAAAATTTGGCATATATCAATCTGGGCCTAATACAGTACTCTGTGAAAAATTTTGTCTCAATGGGACAAATATTGGGAGTTTGGTGCACCATTTACCTAAAATCGGACGAAATTATACATGGGAGCTATATCTAAAGCTGAACCAATTTCAATAGGGTTCGTCCTTGGGCCAAATAAGTGACATATGCCAAATTTCATTTAAATTGGATCATAAATGCGACCTGTACTTTGTTCACAAATATACATGGACGGACGGACAGACGGACATGCGTAAATCGACTAAGAAAGTGAGTCTATGCATATTCTCAGAAGGAACCATGGGTCTATCTCGATTCCCTTTGCCTGTTACAAACATATGCACAAAGACATAATACCCTGTACCACAGTGTGGTGAAGGGTATAACAACAAATAATTTTTGATTTTTTATGTCAAAAATTTATATTTAATTTGTATACAAAAGTTCTGGCTTTATGTCGTCTATAAAGATTCCACTTCATAAAGACTTCCTTCAGCTGGTCTATCAAGGCTCCCTTCAGTTTATCTATAAAGACTCCCTTCAGCTTCCCTATAAAGGATCGTTTACAAAGATTGCCTCCATTTCGTCAATAAAGACACCCTGTTTCAGCTCCAGTTCAGCTCCCCTTTCAGCTCGTCTATGAAGAATCCTTACTTTATGAAGAATCCCCCTTCGGCTCGTCTGTAGAGACCCCCTTCAGCTCGTCTACAATGACTCCTTGCAGTTCGTCTATATACAGTCAGTTCATCTCGTCTCAAATACTCTCTTCAGTTCGTCTCAAATACTTCCTTCAGCTCGTCTATAAAGACACCCTGCTTCAGCTCGTCTATAAAGACTCCCAGCTTCAGCTCCTCTATAAAGACTCCCAGCTTCAGCACGTCTATAAAGACTCCCAGCTTCAGCTCGTCTATAAAGACTCCCAGCTTCAGCTCGTCTATAAAGACTCCCAGCTTCAGCTCGTTTATAAAGACTCCCAGCTTCAGCTCGTCTATAAAGACTCCCAGCTTCAGCTCGTCTATAAAGACTTCCAGCTTCAGCTCGTCTATAAAGACTCCCAGCTTCAGCTCGTCTATAAAGACTCCCAGCTTCAGCTCGTCTATAAAGACTCCCTGCTTCAGCTCGTCTATAAAGCTCCCAGCTTCAGCTCGTCTATAAAGACTCCCTGCTTCAGCTCGTCTATAAAGACTCCCTGCTTCAGCTCGTCTATAAAGACTCCCTGCTTCAGCTCGTCTATAAAGACTCCCTGCTTCAGCTCGTCTATAAAGACTCCATTCAGTTCGTGTAGAATGGAGTTTTTTTTTTTAATTTTTTTTTAATATTTACTTTTTTAAAATATATTATATTTTTGTTATTTTTTTTTTTGTTTTTTTTTTGTAATTGTTTACTTTTCAAAATAGTTTTCATAATTTTTATTTATTTATTCTTAAAAGTCCACTTTTCCCTTTTATTTGTTTTACACCAACTATTAAACAAATGATTTATTAATAACAATTTGTTGATGCGAGTTGTTATTCTTTCTCCCAGAAAAAAACGTTGTGTATGTTTGAAACGTCAATTTGTGGCTGTTGTTGTTGCCTATACGTTTTTGACCAAGTTTGTGATTTGGTTTTTTTTGTTGTTGTTGTTGTCTTTCAGCCACTTTCGTTCTTTTCATATGACTCATATCAATGGCACATTTCAAACAAAATTGCTTATGCTAACAACAATTGTCGGGGCAAATGAACGCTGATGCCTGAAGTGTTCTTTGGTTTAGTGGTTGCCTCTGTCGCCGCCGACGTTTTTGCTGCCGGTAGGCTATAATTTTGATAAATGGCATTCTTAAATATTTTTTTGAGTGTTGTTGTATTTTTTGTTTTGTTTCTTTTTCGTTTTGGCAAATTTAAGCAATTTATAGTCATTTTTATAAATTAATCTACAAAAAACACACACCCAAACAGTGTGTGCGTGTTTGTGTGTCGACGTATTATTCTGTGACATGTTGACGTTTGGTTACGTTGTTGGCTTTGAGATCAAACGTGAAGATATGAGGGTGGGTATGTTGTGAAAACAAAATATTTATACAGATAATTGTTTTTGGTATATGTGTATTAGGGAGGGACGAGTTTAAATCTAAGTATACATTTCCAAATATTCAGTTCCTCAATCAAGATCTCTCGAGATTTTCTACATAGACTACCAGCTGTTCTATAAAGACTCCCTAGAGACTCTATATATATATATATATATATATATATAAACCCAATTCAGGTCCCTCCTGTTTGACTTTGGAGACTACATATAGCTCGTGAATAAAAATTTCTATCAGCTCGTCTATAAAGGCTCATTTTAGCTCGTTTTGAACCTCTCTCGTACAACTCGTGTATAAAGACACATTCGAATTCGTCCATAAAGACTTCCTACACATTGTCTTTGAAGTCTGTAAAGACTGCCTTCGACTCGTTTTGAATGCCTAACTACCGTTAATCCATGCCTAGTATGGATGGCGCTTTGAAAATTATTCCTTTAAAAATCAGCGCCATGTATGGAAGATCCTTTAAAAATCAACGCCTTTTATGGGTGGACTTTTGAAAAATGATTCCTTTAAAAAAATCCACGCCTTTTATGGATGGACTTTTGAAAAATGATTCCTTTAAAAAATCCACGCCTTGTATGGATGGTCCTTTGAAAAATTAGTCCTTTAAAAAAATCCACACCTTGTATGGATGGTCTTTTGAAAATTATTCCTTTAAAAATCCACGCCTTGTATGAATGGTCCTTTGAAAAATGATTCATTAAAAAAATCCACGCCTTGTATGGATGGTCCTTTGAACAATTATTCCTTTAAAAAATCCACGCCTTGTATGGATGGTCCTTTGAAAAAGGATTCCTTTAAAAAAATCCACGCCTTGTATGGATGTATGGTCCTTTGAAAAATGATTCCATTAAAAAAATCCACGCCTTGTATGGGTGGTCCTTTGAAAAATGATTCCTTTAAAAAAGTCCACACCTTGTATGGATGGTCCTTTGAAAAGTTATTCCTTTAAAAAACCACGACTGCTGGTCTATGACGACTACATCCACCTAGTCTAAAAAAGCTCCCTCCAGCCGGTCTATAAAGACCCCCTCCAACCGGTCTATAAAGACTCCATTCAGCTGGTTTATAAAGACTCATTCCAGCTGGTTTATAAATATTCCTTTCTGCTCCTGCTCTATAAAATCTCCCTCCCCCTCCTCTCCTCTATTAAGACTCTCTTCAGATTTCGTCTATATAGACTCCGTCCAGCTCGTCTATAAAGAATATCTCCTGCTCGACCATAAATACTTGTTAGTATCGAATGTCATATAAAATTCTTCCTTTATCATTAAAATATTGAGTTCATTATATCTTTAAAATACTTCCTACAGCTCTTGCATGAAGTCATCGCGGACTACTTCAATACATGCAAACAACAAGAACGAATTGGCTTATCCAAACACCCTCAAAGGAATATTACCTGAAATACAATAGCGTTGAAGGTAATCCGCAAAAGTTATTGAAAATTAAAGGTATTTTAAATTGACAGTGGAGCAATACAATACCTTCTATTACTATATACTGCTATATGAGACATTCCATACCTAACAGAAACTGCTTCATTGATACTAATGGTATCGAATTCCGGTGTACATTGAGAAATTATTTTTATTATTTTTTGTGGGATCTATCTACGATTCCAAAATTATTTAAAATTTGTTAAATTATGTTATCCCAATTTCAAATGCATTTATATAAAAATATGTTTATATTTGTATTTATTGCTCCCACTGTGCCGCATAACATGCTTTAAATATGATCCTCAATTTTGTGTATTATTTATTATCTGTCTGCGGCACAAAAGTCAAATGACTTAAACATCCACCAATTTGTTTGCCATTGTAGAAAATTTCAGCAGATAAAATTTCGACTAAAAATTTAATTTCCTGGAATTTTTTTATTTAAAATGATGTCAATGTTAAAAAAACGGCAAGCATTTCAAATATTTGGATCGTTAAAAAAAAATTAAAATAATAAGTATAAAGTAATTCTTTGGAGAATGCTACTGAAAACTATTGTTACAAAGATATATCTTCGCCAGAGATCTGATCGTATTGACGACCTTTATATAAGAACTGAAACTCTAAGATTTAGAATATTGGCTATATCGGTCTTAATGTAGACGTACCTCACTTTTAACTGTACCGTCCAATTTTTATACCCTTCACCGCACTTTGGTACAGGGTATTATGTCTTTGTGCATATGTTTGACTGAATTCGCTGAAATTTGGTATTTTGAGTTCTTATTAGGTAGCAAATCTCTCCACGTGAAATTATAAATATGGGTCCATATTTTCGGATAGCTCCCATATAAGGGTACCTCCAATTTTGCGGTATTTTGGTACTTTGAGTTCTTATTGGTTTGCAAATCTCCCTACTAAAAATTATAAATATAGGTCAATTTTTTTGGGTAGCCCCCATATAAGGGTACCCCCAGTTTTCGGTATTTTGGGATTCTTGGGCTCTTTTTATAACTGAATTCTCTGAAATTTTGTACATTGGGTTCTTATTGTGTACCAAATTACTCCACTAAAAATTATAAATATATAAATGTAGCCCCCATATAAGGGTACCCCCCTTCAGTATTTTGGGGTTCTTGAACGTGTTTTTCAACCAAATTCTTTGTAATTCCGTTTTTTTTTTGTAGTCGTATATAGTAACAAACCTCCCTCCCAAAAATTATTAATATTCGCCCCCTTCTAGGGGTAGTCCCCTTATAAATTTGGCACAGGTCACTTAATTGGCCCAAGGACGAACCCTATTGGAGAAAATCGGTTCAGATTTAGATATAGGTCCCATATATATATATATATATTTCGTCCCATTTTAACTTATTGATGCATGAAACTCCCAATTGTGGTCCGATTGAGACAAAATTTTGCACAGAGTATTGAATTAGGTCTAGATAGTTATATGCCAAGGTTTGTTGAAATCGGTTCCGATTTAGATATATCTCCGATGTATAGTTTTGTTCGATTTAATGTAAATAGTGCACCAAACTCCCAATAGTGGTCCGACTAAAGCAACATTTTGCACAGAGTACTGAATTAGGCATGAGAAATTTTGTTGGAATCGGTTCAGATTTATATCTAAATATGCTATTATAGTTTCGTCCGATTTTATGTAAATGGATCAACATACTGCCAATATTTATCCGATTGAGACAAAATTTTGCACAGCGTACTAAATTAGGTCATGATTAATGAATGCGAAGTTTTGTTGAAATCGGGTCAGATTTAGATATAACTCCCATATATAGTATCGTCCGATTTAAAAATTTAGCACAGCGTACTAAATTAGGTCATTGATGAATGCGAAGTTTTGTTGAAATCGGTTCAGATTTAGATATAGCTCCCATATATAGTTTCGTCCGATTTAAAGTAAATTGTGCACCAAACTCCCAATATTGGTCCGATTGAAGCAAAATTTTGAATTAAGTCCCGACTGATGTATGTGAAATTTCTATATCTACAGGATATTGTAGATATTAACATGTCTTGCATGTACCCATAGTGGTGAAGGGTATCATATAGTCGGCCCCGTCCGACTTTTGGACTTACCTTACTTTTTTTTGAGATTTTACTGTTTTTACGGATTTAATTAAGTGTTTGGAGATTACCGAATCTGTTCAAGCATTCAAGCCCAAATCAAGAATGATGCCATCCTTCTACTACTCCCCCATAAGGGGTCCATATTTCGAAAACTTACACAATTCAAACGAGCGCTTCTAAATATATTACTGACCTAATGATGAAAATGCGAATATTTATCAGTAAAACAAGTAAAAATGTGTCAGTCAGTGTTGCCGACAGATATACACCCTATATATAACCTATGGTTTGCGGAGATTTTATTATTCGCTTTATATGAGGCATATGTTTTTATCAATCTGCTTCAAATTAAATTTACAAGTTTATAAAATATTGACCCTTTTGTGAGGGAGGTACCAGAAGGAGAGGGCCGACGGGTCCCACCAGACTTGATCTAGGCTTGGTAAAGATAATAGGCTGTGCAAAGTTTGGTTCAAATCGGACATTCCATTTGCTTGTTGACCATTTGTGGGGGAGGTACCCGTCGGAGTGAAACAATATTC
Organism: Musca vetustissima; assembly: GCF_032173495.1. Lineage (NCBI taxonomy): Eukaryota > Metazoa > Arthropoda > Insecta > Diptera > Muscidae > Musca > Musca vetustissima. The sequence goes on from NW_026876730.1 coordinate 120,092, forward strand.
CCCATTTTCGAATTTGAACTAAGATTGGGAGAAATATTACGATATCAAAAGTTTGGTTGAAATCGAAATCCTTTCGAGAGTTAACGTGCGCACCAACTGGCTGGACAGAGAGACGGATGGACATGCGTAAACTGAATCCAAACTGTATAAACTGATTTGACCCAAAGAAACATGTTGCCTATAACCAACATTTCGATGAGGCACATTTTTGTCGTATCAAGGAGTAAATACCCTCATTAGCCTTATGGCTAGGTATAAAAAAATCGCCAATATCGTCCCCCTTTGAAATTGCGAAAAATCGGTTCAGAATTTGATATGGCTCCCATATATATTTTTGTCCGATTTTATGTAAATGGTCCACCAAAGTCCCTATATATTATTCGATTTGGTGAATATCGGTTCAGATTTATATAAAGCTCCAATATATATTGTCATCAGACCCGACACACCTTTCGATTTGTACGAAATTTGGCGTGCTGAATTGAATCTAGAATGATGTGTACTAAGTTTCGTGAATATCGGATCATAAGATAATTTCTTGTATATGTTTAAAGTTATGAAGGGTATCACGGAGTACAAAAATACAGATTAAATGTTATAGTCTAAGGGTCTAAGTATCCAACACTGGTTATTAATTCTTAATTAGTTTTTTATTGCATGTGAGGATTGTATGGAAACTTCGAATGACCTCAGTTCTCTTAACCCTTAATATAATCCAATCTATGTATCAATGATATCCATTTCATTCCCTATCAAAACAAAAAAAAACTAATTTCAATGCAAAACAGAATGGCATTCCGGTTTCTGTTTTCAAAACAAACAACAACTACAACACAATGCTAATGAAAACCGATCATTAAACAAATTGCTGTTGATAAAAATGAAAAAAATACAATCTCGAAATTTTGAGGGTTTTTCTTTGGCTTTGACTGAGCCACACAAAACAAAAATGACGTCAGACATGGGGGGAACAACGAATATCGTAAAAAAAGAACGGCGCTAATTGAAATGACAAACTGAGAGTGATGTAGTACTATTTGTTGTAGAACAACAACACTAGCAGCAACAACAACAATATCGGTAATAAAAAAACAAACTTTAATATTAAGATATGGCCCCCCTAATCACACCATGCCAGACGCAGACGACCATGTTATTAGGTTAGTAATGGAACGTAATAATATTGTACAACCATATAAAGTGGAAAAAGCATTAAGTCCATATTTGAAAAAAGCAAATTCACAAAAAAGTATCTGGCGTTTTAAAGAAACCAAAAACAGAAATATTCTTTATATTTCTTTTTATGCTAAGTGCTGGTAATAAGAAAAATAAATATTAATTTCAATATTTGGTGGTAATTATTTTTAATGGCAAACCAATTTTTTTGGCTGTAAGAAATTATTTTTCAAAAAAAATGAATTTTTTCGAAAATCTCTTCAAAGAAAACAAAGATGTGTAGATAACATTGTACAACGTCATCAGTGTCATAATTTTAATTTTATTATTATTAGTTTTGATTGTTGTAGCTATTATCGCTGTGATAGCTGTTGTGTGTACTTTGTCACTTAGTTTCGCTTTTTTTTAACAATTATCACGTTCAGGAATATTCGAATAGAGCCCAACCAGCCAGCCATGTGTAGAATAAACAAAAATTAAAATTAATAAATTATTCTCGTATAACAAAGTTGTGTTGTTATTATTATAAAGTTTTATTTATGACAACGATGACAATGCCCTCCTCTATTTTGAGGTCAATTAAGAGTGCGGGTTGACTTGAGACATGTGATTTGGCAATATCATAAAACAGCAGATTGTATTTTGGAAGACAATGAGAAAAAACATATATTATTTAAAGAAAAGCTAAGAGCTAAATTGGGAGCTTAGCAAAACTTCACTATATTCACATTCCCGTGTGTGCTAATGGTCATATTAAACCATATTGTTATATGTAGACCACTCTACAAATGTTTGTGTATTTACCATAACCGTCCTTTAACATCAATAGAATTTACACAATATTATAGATAAATATTCCGGCTTCCATACCCTGACATACGGATCATGTCTGCTCAAAGTGAACATATTGGCCATAATATGGAAATATCTTATAGCGACCATGAAAACAGACAAAAATAAATAGGTTTCATCTTCGGCCAGAACCAACCTACATGCAAAATAAGATAAGAAATTGTAAGGAAAAGACGAGCACACATACGTATCCACATCGATTCTATGGAACTAGGACCAATATATTCTGGCGTTGCAAACTCTTGGGGATACACAAATTTATACTACCCTGAAAACAGAGCTATGTAGGGTAAGTAGTTTAGTTCCACTTAGTGCCTTCAAAATGTGTTAAAAATTTCCGGACCTTATATTCTGACGTCCTTGAACCATATGCAAAGTTTCCAAGCCATACGCGCTACATTTCCGGCCTCTAGTGTGGTAATGGTAAAGCTAATCAATATAAGAATATGTAGACCCCTGTATATTAACACATAGCTCCCACATACTAGTACATACAACAACATAATTGGTACCAATTTAAATGTCAACAACTCCACTTTGATACACTTTCAACTTCTCGAGTTCTATGTCCTTCAGGAGTAAAAATATACTTCATAGAATATAAAATTTGCCATTTTTCACACAAAAGTCAGGGTCCATTTGACCCGCTAAGTATTGACCGATTTTTATCAAAACAGGAATGTTGATTCTTTAGCCCGATTCCCTTCTCCTTCTCGCGATGTTTGAGCCATAATTGCGGCCGCTGGAGCGACCAGACAAAAACAAAGTTTTTGGTCCATTTCACCCCTAAATATTAACCGATCTTTACCAAAGATGGGGTCTTCATTGGTCAGAACCCATCCTACATGCAAAATTTTGTGAAGATTGGTCCATAACTGAAGCCTGTATCGTGTTTACAAACTTTTGGGGATGCAAAAAACTGTAATACCCCGACAACATAGTTGCGTAGGGTATAATAAATAGGTTTCATGTTTGGCTAGAACCAATCTGCATGCAAAATTTAGTTCCAATTGGACCATATTATCTGCGTCCTGTGTTTTGATTTGAAATTATAAGTAACATACGGGCACACATACATATCCAGATCAGTTATGATAGTACAGATATAGCGATCGGTAACTAAAATATGGGACTAGGGCCAATATATTTTGGCGTTGGAAACTCTTGGGCATAAACTACCCTTAAAACATAGTTGTGTAGGGTATTCCACAATTCCACACCATCAAGAAGTATATGAAATACAGTGGCTACGATGTTGCCGTCAAATATCCGAAGCCATATCTGAAACATAGTTGCTACAATGTTGCCGTCAAATATTCAAAATCATCCGAAGTGAATAGTCATATTGGGGGGAAATTCTCATTGCCAATGGATATAAAATTGGGTGCCATTTTTGAGATTTGGTTATTTTCAGAATTATATAAAATTCTTTTGAACATAAAAATCGGGCCTTTATTGGTGCTCAAAAAATTATTTGAAAAATCCACGCCTTCGGGCATTAATTGGTGCTCAAAAAATTATTTGAAAAATCCACGCCTTCGGGCATTAATTGGTGCTCAAAAAATTATTTGAAAAATCCACGCCTTCGGGCATTAATTGGTGCTCAAAAAATTATTTGAAAAATCCACGCCTTCGGGCATTAATTGGTGCTCAAAAAATTATTTGAAAAATCCACGCCTTCGGGCATTAATTGGTGCTCAAAAAATTGTTTGAAAAATCCACGCCTTCGGGCATTAATTGGTGCTCAAAAAATTATTTGAAAAATCCACGCCTTCGGGCATAAAAATCGGGCCTTTATTGGTGCTCAAAAAATTATTTGAAAAATCCACGCCTTCGGGCATTAATTGGTGCTCAAAAAATTATTTGAAAAATCCACGCCTTCGGGCATTAATTGGTGCTCAAAAACTATTTAAAAAATCCACTCCTTCTGATATTTACTGATGTTCAAAAAATTATTTATTGGTGCTCAGAAATTTATTGAAAAAAATCACACATTTGGGCCTTTATTGGTGTTCAAAAAATTATTTAAAAAATCCACGCCATTGGGCCTTTATTGTGTTCAAAAAATGATTTAAAAAAATTACGTCTTCGGGTCCTTTATTGGTCCTCCAAAAATTATTAAAAAACTTCCACGCTTTTGGGGTCTCCGCAAAAGAAACTGGGACATTCATTTACAAGGTGGTTTGTTAAGAGCAAACAAAAATTTAATCGATAGTTCGACGGTCCATATAATTTAAATAAATGTTTGAAGATTTTTTCGTGCAAATGTTGATCACGACTGCATCTCAAAATAGTTCATCCGCTTAACCCAATTTTGGCAGCATCTTTGAAGAGGTACGGTTCAATAATTCCACTAGCCCATAAACCGCACCAATCTGTGAACTTTTTTGGGGTATTGATAGGTTTTGCAATGCTTCTGGGTGATCTTCACTCCAAATGAATGAACAGAATTTGAACATTCTTAACAGAGGACGTATTTTGATAATAAAATACAATTTTGAAATACATTTAAATACATTTTTTGGTTGGGTGAGTTATAATTTTTTAAAACTTGGCGATTCAGACCCGATTATAATTGCTGATAAATAATGTTAAAAATATTAAAATTATTTTCCATTAAACACTCTGTCAACCTATGTATGTTCAGACAGACATGTATATCTATATGTAATGTCTTACTTCGGTAGTAATTACAAATTATGCTAATATTGGTGTTAAAAATACACAAATTTTTTTTAATAAATTCGTGTAATATGTCCACAACGAGTTTCACCCCACCCAGTTATAATGTGTGTTCTCCCTCACTTGTTCTGGAATGTTGTAAATTCCCAGTTGTTCAAAAAATATCAATTGTCTGCTGATATATAGTTATATAACTAGTTACTTGGAGATCTAGTTACTTTATACCCCAAAAAGGGACACAAAATTGACTGTTGGATTTATTTGTCGATTGAAAAAGTTGTCTAGGTATATCATTCCAATTCAGTAGTTACTGGTAATGCAAAGGGTAATGAATCGAGTATGAATACAAAACAAAACAGAACAATTGTTTTGTCATTTTGTTTAGACATTTTAGAAATTTTCGGAATTTTAAAAGCAAAAATCGAATAGAAATGTGTTTTCCGCAAAAATATAATTTCAATATTCAAATAAAATACAGATGATAAATCGGAGGTAAGTTTTTTGTAACACAATATATACCAATGTAATCCTTCTACAGGCTTCATTTCCAGATTTCAGAAGTCCCCACAGATTAACAGATTCTTCAAATTAAATATATTCCTAAAGGAGTATTGACATGCCTTCTGTGAACATTTAATAGCGATACACGAAGAGGTGTCGCTCCATAGAGGTCCTCAACGCATCACGAAATGCTGATTTTCTATAGGTAAGTTTTCTATAACATAAAAACTTTATGTAGGACTTCTAACTTCAACTGTTTCTATCGTCTAATCGTCTTTTTCAGATAAATCAATTTAGCCAGGGAGACATATTTGCAAAGCCCCCGCCGACAAAAGAATCGTGAACTAGTGACTTTCAGATGGATCAAACAATATATATGTATACAATACTATGTTATAACAAATATTTTTGTACAGAATAAATTGTAATTTTTCAAACTGTTATACATCGAATTTTCTATACATAAGTAACTAGTCAAATATACAACAATTTTTTACTACCGAAATGACTGTATACTGGTAACGCAGGCAGGGGACAATTGACTTCCCCAATGACATACCCATGTTAAATTCACCAGTCTAGGGCATGAAGAGGTAACTAGTGGTAGTTACAGGTAATTAGTAAAATAATCAGTTCATAACCAGTTACTCGAACTACTGGGTTATATTTGTAAATATGTGTAGATGTGTATTTGTGTTATTTAAAAAATGACATTATGACAATAATATAACTGTATTAAGCTACTACGGTAATAATGATGGAAAATGTAAAAAAAAATGGTAAAATGGAATGCATTGTTGCCTGCAGCACGAATAATAACGAATAACTGATAAAGGGAATAACCCAGGAAACAATTTTGGGGAATATATAAAATAATAAAAAAAATTTGATCGGAAGAAGTTTGGGAGCACTTTTATTTGCAGATGTCTTATAGAAGTTTAAGTTGTTTAGTAGCTATACTGCCTTTACACAACGGCCTGCGGTAACACATATTGATCGAGTAAGACTAGTTTCGGATCGCAGACTCCTCTGTCGTGGAAACTTTTATCTATTGGCTGACAAAGCTATTCAATATTGGTGGCTGGAATTTATTGAACAAATTGTTAAATATCTTGAACCAAAATTTCCATTATATTTATAAAATTCCGACTGCTCTGTTGGGTTTACTTAGGCCAACTGAAGTCCTTCCATAATATTGAACTAATATCCCACTTATATAGTCTGAACTTAATTGAGGTCACTAGCTAGCAATCCGATAGTGTAACCACCTTAACATTAATTGTGTCACCTTGAGTACTCGGCAATGTTTAAATTTTGCACGTGTAAATATTATCAAAAAATCCAAAATGGTTGAAAACTCTGAAAAATAAGGCAAATTGATTGTTAAACACTCCCACGATAATATCGTCATCATTTGCCTAGTGTTTTTATTTTGTTACAACAAAATTCGTATGCAAACATTTTTTATGTTTACTGGGTAATTGAAATTCCACAGGCATCAACAGTTAGTTGAGGGCAAATTTATGGCACACAAAACTTACAAACACACACATTTTGCAGTGACTTTCAAATTCAAATTTGTATTTTTTCAAAAAAAAACGTACGTAAAAATTGTAACGTTTTTATTTTAAAACGCCATGCCAACAATGATGTAATATAAACATGTGATGATGTTTTTTACGTTTTGCTGAATATTGGCGACTAAGGGAAAATTTGACATGGGAAAGTCATGAGGGACCATTGTTGGGGCTATTGTATTCTCTTATACCTATGGACAGATAATGAAGCAAATTGTTGCTTTTCAATGAAGCTTTTGTCTGTGTGTTTATTTTTTTAAAATTCTGTTTTTTAATTAACTCGATTAATGTGTAATCACGCATACATGTATGAACACACATTATTTATGTACCGGTATCCAGGTATGAGGGAGATTGGATTTAAAATAGTCACCTTCAGACCATAATGAATTATAATCAGATTTCGATTTCGAGCTAAACAAAATCCCATCCCATGCTATTTTGAAGTTTTTCTTCAGCCTTTGATCCTCTCCTCTCCATTTTTACTTGTTCTCTTTTGTAATCTTTACTTTGTATGGGAAATGTTAGTTTAATCAAAACTCATAAATATTATGTATTTACTTATGTGTGTGTGCCTTCGGCGGATACTCATAGTTATTGTGTTAATTTTTTTTTTGTTTTACAAATTTTCCCAGATTTTTTTGTGAATAGCAGCAGCACTCCTCTTCGATGTGATTGGAATTTTTAAAGCTTTGTTGATTGTCTGAAGTTTCAGTAATAAATATTTACAAATTTAAATATATTTTTTTATTTTTGCATATATATATATATATATATATATGAAATTTATGATGAGCCCTGTTTTGTGACAGCTATGCATAGTTCCATGACATGACAACTTAAATGACATATGGATTTTTCTACAATAAAATAGTACACGTTTTATGAATTTCAATATTTGGCAATGAAGGTGTTTTTTTAATAAAGCCTAATATTTCAGGGACATTTCTCGAAATATCGATGTGAATATTAAGTTGGATGGGAGATTAAGGATAAGGGGGTTATTATTTATAAATAGAACAATAAATAATGAAGGAGATTATTTTACTCTTTGTATCTTCAATAAGTTTTATATCCATAGAGTCCTACATATATTCACATATTCATTAAATTGAATTCCTCGATTGCCTGAGATATTATGTCCATAATAAATTTAAAAAAAAACTGTATATTAAGGTAGGGTCTCTATAATATTATTTTTATTTTTTTAATTCCTACATTGATGTAAAATAAAAGTATAATATTTTATAAAAATAATAATAATAATTTTACTAATATTTCTGTTATCCTCTTCTTTGTTTTACAGAAAAATCAATTTTATTGTTATGTGACGTTTACGATGCATAAACAGACATCAATGCAATTACGAAAGGATAATCGCGAATGGTTTCAGGTAATTATTAAATAAATGTTCATTATTTTAGCGTTTCCAATGTCCTTGAAGATAAATTTCATATTTATTTAGGAAAATATCTGATTAGAGGAACAACATCAATCAGTTAAAGGGTTGACAAACTGACTCCAGCATCATGTTTGATGGGATAAGTTGTATATACATCTGTGATCTTAACACAGCGCTGTTAATGCTACAGATCACTGTTAAAAGAGCAACTTGTTAACGTTATCATTTCAGGACAGTTCTCTCGGTCCAACATGGCTATCAATGGGAAGATTAAAAATTTAATCATTTAAAGTTTATATTTGGAAAAATCGGAAGTTAACTCCATTGCCATAACAAAAATTTATATTAAATCCAGAAATATTCCATGGTATATATGTAGATAGCAAAGACATAGCATGGAAGATATATATAATCTGAACCGATTTTCTTCGATTTCAATAGGGTTCGTCCTTGCGATTTGCACTTTGCTCACAAATATAAATGAACGGACGGACAAACACAAAAAAAAAAACATGGGTCCATCTCATTTCCTTCCGGATGTTACAAACATTCCACCCATCACCACATTGAACCACAATGTGGTTATGGGCATAAAAAGATAATTCCATTGACCACTGCGTCTTCTACTTCCATCTGGCTGTTGAAATCTCAAGACAGTTTGGATTTTTGAAAAAAAGGAATAGATCAGTTCACTTTTGGAAATGGTTCCATATAACGAAACCCATACCATTGTTGGTATTTTACAGGTTTATGGTCCATTTTCCATAAGATGTACCAGTAATTCGACCTCTATTGCACTCAGAGGTTAAAATATCGTTTCCTAGTATATTATCATATCGATTCATGTCATATCATATTTTGACAGCGCCAGATACGTGCTGGGCAAATGTTAGTTATTTACGAGGTCGGAACCGAATTTTCAAACGAAATCACTGTTTACATTTAGGATCCTGAGATGATTCACATTTTCCTTCCTGAAAAATGTTAATGTTATGCTTGACCTCATCGTTTTTTTTTAAAGTCCCACGATAGGGGGAGAGGTTATAGTAGTATTTCCAACCAAAGTGACATTTCGGATTCTCAAAGTGTAGTACAAATAAATTGTCTATCTGTGGTCATAGCCCCGCCCACTTTGGTATTTCGAAGATCTTAACAGCTGTATTCAATGAAATTGGGAACTTCGGATTCTAAGGAGATTATTATTAACATTTCATCCAGTTCAAGGGTTTTAATCGCATTTTCCAACAGATGTTTTAATAATTTCACATAACTGAAATTGATGTGGTCATAATATAAAATACCTCCCGAAATTCACAGCATACGAGCGTATGTTAAAATGTAGCCCCCACCACTTCTTTTCAAATATTTTGAAAGTCCAGCAGTATATTTCAACCTAGGTGGCTGTAATTAGACATTTTAGCTCTTTAGAAGATAAACCTTGGCTATAAGATCGCATTACTGTTTTTTGAGGATAAAATTACTCAAGGCAAACTAATTTCAATATAGGTCCAAGTTTTGTCATAGTCCCCATTTTAAGTACTTGGAAGGTTAAAGGTGCATTTTACAGCCGAAGTTGTTCTAATTTGGCATATGAGGTATGTCCAAGGATAAAATATTCCCTGGAAGAAAATTTCCAAAATAGGTACATGTTCAGACTTAGCTGGTCCTTATAAGAGTCCCACTCCTTTTCAAATATTTTGAAGGTACAAGAACTATTTTTCAGCCGTAGTGCCTGTAATTAGGTATTTGGCATCAAGGAAAAAATTCTATACGGGTTTTTGTCTAGACGTAATTAATATATACGAGACTGTTTAATTTTGGTATATTAAACGGTTCTACAGATTTTACAAACGAAATGTCCATAATTGGTATTTGGGTTTCTATGAGGATAAAACAGTCTGTAATTTAGCAGTTGGGGTTTAAAGAGGACAAAATACCCCCTGTCATTTTAAAAATAGATCACATTAATGGCCACAGATCTGCACGATTTGAAATATTTTTAACATTCTGGCCGCAGTTTTTAAAAAAACGTGGTCGTAATATGGAATTTACGGTTCTTAGAGCATTTACATACTCCTAGGTCCAAGATCTTCAATATAGGTTTCAATTCGGTTACACATCCATATAAAGGGCCGTAAATTTTAGTTGTCATTGTCAAAAGGATAAGAAAAATATCAATATAAGTCCATATTTTGACAAATCTCCTCTATAAAGGTCAATATCTTTTAAAGAACCCAGCTGCATTCTCCAGCTAATGTGGCTGTAATGTATAACGGCCCCGACCTCATTTTATATATTTTGAGGGTCGCAGCCTCATTTCCAACAGATATGTTGAAATTGCAGATTATGCTCTCTTCGCTGTATAGAAGCCTTCTGTGGGTCTTCTACATATCTTGCCCTGAACACCCTGTGTATATTTTCTTTATATATAAAATCGAAATATGTCTGGGAGTCATTCGGATGGTCTTCTATCGCTAGAAGACATATTGATGATGAATATTTTTCAATAGTGGTCAACATTTGGATATAACATAGGGCATAGGCTAATTTTTCAACCGAAGTGTATGCAAGTTGGTATTGCATATTACTTCAGACTTCCAAACTGAAAATGAATAGATTACACCCATGATTTTTGTCAGATCCGCCGCAAGAGGTATTCTATACATAGAACGCTGAGAAGAAGACTTCCAAACATAGAAGGTGTTCTGTGGGCCTTTTGCACAAGGGAACCCCTATGTCGAATTTGCTATATATGAAACATATTATGGATGACATTCTGATGGTATCATATATCTGAGGTCCGTATATACATAGAACAACTTCTGACGGCCTCCCATACAAATAAGATCTTTTGAGGGTTTGTAGACCATCTGAAGCTCTTCTTTACATAGAAATACTTCTAAGGTATAAAACCTTGCAAGGCTCTTCTTTAAATAGAAGACCTTCTGAAGGTTATCATTACATTAATAACCGTTTGAGGGTCTTCCATACCCTGAAGACATTTTGAGTGTCATCTATACACGGGGGACGTCTCCGATACTTTCAATTTCTTTTATACATTGATTTTTGATTGTTGTTGTTCTCATTTTCTTTTACAGAACTATCAAAATGAAATCAATGATCGGCTGGGCATTGATAGTTTTCTGGTACAACCCATACAAAGACTGACTAGATATCCGCTACTACTATCACAATTTATATCGGTGAGTAGAACACACACACATACCTTTTCAATTAAATGTTTACTAATTCCAACTCATCCTCCCTTGTTCCAGGAATTCTATAAAAGTGGTATAAATTGTAAACCAGTATTGGTTTCAGTGTGTAAATTGGAGACACGCATGCGCCGGCTACTTGAAGTAGTGAATCAATCCGAAGAAGTTCTCAACATAGAGGAATTGCCATCTGAGGTAAGAGAAAAATGTTAAATACATTCAATTTATTTTTCGTAAATTAATATTTTTTATTTACAGCTCACAATCGGCCACTTTGGTGCCTTCCGCCGCTCCACCGAATTCGAAGCGTACAGTTGTCGATCACGCAAAAAATTCAAAGCCAAAGTATTCCTTTTCGATCAGTTTTTACTTTGTGTAGAGATACGCAAACGTCGCCTTGCCTATCGCAATCACTACTCCTGGGGTAGCATAGAACTGAAATTGAATTCTTCAAAAAGTGTATCACTCCTAATGAAATCTACACATGGAGCTGGCTCCAATGGTGGTAGTCCGACACCATCCACGGGCAGTAGTAGTAGCGGTAGTGGTAAAAGTTCCCGTGATAATTCCATTAAAGAGGAATATGAATTCTCTGCCCCCGAAGCCATATCGGTAACACAATGGCTACGTTGTGCCCGTAAAATATTCGAAAATGCCCGCATCGAAGAATCCCAACGGGGGAAATTCTCGCTACCAATGGATTTGGTATTGGGTGCCGTTTTTGCCATTTGGTTAATTTGGCATTATTTGTATTAAGAAGAGTTTTTTTTATTATTTTTTAGTTTTTCTTTTTTTATGTGTCTTAAATTTATATTAAATTATTTTGAAATTAAATATACTACTTATTGTGTAAGGAGAACAACAACAACTAGAAGAAATTGAGTTATTTTGGTAATTGATTGGAGGGTAGGTGTTTGTGTAAGATTATATTTTTTACGGTTTGTTAACCATGGCTGTTGTCAGAGATTTAGTTTTTTTCTTACATTACAGTGGACAGGGATGTTAGCATCGGAATTTAAGCAGTGTCTAATCGAAGGCCTTATGTTACAGGAGCTTTTCTATATAATAAAAATTCAAAATTATTTTTTAACCTACAGAGTATCGAAAACAACGACACTTGCAGGGTGATAAGAAGTGTACTTTGTTGTCAGGCGCATCAGTGCACAATTTCGAATAGGGTTAATATCTTGAGGCTCTTAGTGTGTATTATATTTTATTGGGACTAATCGGGATGGTTGCGCATGTTTCTAACATCCATCTTACGGAGGGTTTTTTTAATTTGTCATTTCATTTCAAATATCGCATAATTTGCATCAAAGACCCAAAAAGTATCAGAATAAGGGACGGTTTAGCCATATCCGTGGCTCACCATTTGGTCCACGCTCTGTGCCGCGTGGTTTTAGTCCAATTCAATAAAGAACCATGTTCAGACTTAGCCCATCCTTATTAGAGTCCCATTCTTTGCAAATTTCGGGGTTTCAGAGGATTAAAGACCTCTTGGCAAAGAGTTTTCAATGTGTGATCTAACCTCATGATCTGTGAAAAAACCTCATTTTCGGTATTTTGAAGGTATTAACTGCAATGTGAAACATTGATATAGGCCCGTGTTTTGACATAGCCCCCATAGAAAGGTTTTGTGGTCCTAGACACATTAATGTGTTTCACATGAAGTTTTAAAAAAGAAAAACTTCTGAACAAAAACAGTTCTATAGGTCCATGTTTTGGCATAGCATCCACATTAAAGTCCTGTCCCATATTTTATATGTTTAAAGTCTTAGTCGCATTTTCCAACATTGTGTTTGTAATTTGCTATTTCATTTTATCAGAGGATTAATATCCCTCTTACGGATAAATTACAATATAGGTCCATGAAAGATATATGATCTTAAAGCCCAAACGATATGCAGAAACTCGTACTCAATGTGTATGAATTGCACTAAAGCAGCTACCATTGGTATTGGAATAAATGTCGAAGATTGTATGCGGTGTACTGTTTTGAGGGTACGCTTATAGTAGGAAGGCGATTTTAGAGATTCGTGCTAAAGGTGTAGGAGAAGTATATTTAGTACATTACGAATTAATAGAACAGAATTGGTGAAAATTTTATTGGCGTGTGCGGTTATTTGTAATAAAGATAACGAAAAATGGATACATTTAGTAGTTTAGCTTGAATCTTAAACATAGATGAGGGAATCGCTATAGCTTGGTTGGTGTACTAAATTGGAATAAATTTAGTGCACCTGGCCTTAGGAATGGTATCAGTTTCGAAAAATAGCTACTTCAGTTTTTATACCCTTCACCACACTGTGGTACAGGGTATTATGTCTTTGTGCATATGTTTGTAACAGGCAAAAGGAAACGAGATAGACACATGGTTCCTTTTGAGAATATGCATAGAATCACTTTCTAAGTCGATTTATGCATGTCCGTCCGTCCGTCTGTCTGTCCATGTTAAATTGTAAACAAATGCGACCTGTAGCATTTATGATCCGAATTGGATGAAATTTGGCACAGGTCACTTATTTGGCCCAAGGACGAACCCTATTGAAATTGGGAAAAATCGGTTCAGATTTAGATATAACTCCCATATATATTTTCGTCCGATTTAAGGTAAATGGTGTATCAAAGTCCCTAAATATTATTCGATTTGCACGAAATTTGGCATAACGTACTGAATAGAGCCTAGTGTGATGTCTGCCAAGTTTCGTGAAAATCGGTCCAGATTTAGATATAGCTCCCATATATAGTTTCGTCCGATTTTATGCAAATGGTGCAGCAAAGTCCCTATATATCTTTCGATTTGCACGAAATTTGGCATAACGTACTTAATTGAGCCTGATGTGATGTCTGCCAAGTTTCATGAAAATCGGTTCAAATTAGATATAGCTCCCATACATTTCCTTCGATTTTAGGTAAATAGTGCACCAAAGTCCCTATATATCTTTCGATTTGCACATAATTTGGTATATTCTGTTGGATATACCCAAAGTGGTGAAGGGTATCATATAGTCGGCCCCGTCCGACTTGACTACTTTCCTTACTGGTTAATAGGTTGTGAACGAATGGAGAATGAATCTGGAGAATTCAAAATATATGAAACAAATGGGAGCTCCTCGTGTTATGATAGGACATTGCACATACAGAAAAGTCGTGAGGAACATAGTATTTAAATTCTCAAAATACCTAATAGAGGAGCTACCGTTAAAAAATGCTACACCGATACGGTAATCGATATTAAACATTTTTAGTAGTGAGATTTGACAGCCAACGAAAATACAAATTTCCAAATTACAGCCAATTCAGTTGAAAAACGCGTCAAAATTCCTAAAATACCGACATGGGTCACTAATAATAACACTGTGACAAAAAAAAAAAAAAAAAAAAATCCGGGGGTTTTAGTTGGGGTCCCTGGACCACGAAAATTCCTTTGGTTTTTTTGGGTCACTTTGTTAATTTTTATATAAAAATGCATATTTCACTTATTTTAGTATATTTCTCAATAAGGAACTAAGAAGTTAAAATACAAAATGGGTGTGTCATCCATTTTTAACCGATTTTTTATTTTGCTCATATTCGAAATCTTACTTATTTTCTTTCCCGTAATATAACAAAATTTATACAGCTTGATATCATGAATTCATTATACAGTCCGAAGAAAAATAAATTTTGTTTTTTATAAGTTATATGGGGGCTAACCTGAAAATATCAATAGGAAATTGCATCCAATTCGGTTGAAGAATATGTTCAAAATCCCCAACAATTTTCGTGTATTTTTCGATAATTTGAAGTTTTTAGTAGAATTTCATACCGAAGTGGTGAATAAAAAATGTCTTTCCAGAAGTTATTCAGAACATTCCAGAGCATAAGCATCCTACAATTGCACAATGTAATAATATAATTTTCATATTACGTTTCCGATCAATTTAAGGAGATTTGAATGGACACCACTGGGAGAATGGTATCCATTTTTCACCTCCAAATATTATATAAAATATCGCTCAAGAGCAATGACAATAAATCGATATTCGCATTTTTTCATCATCCATTTCCACTTTAACCCGAACCTTGCTCAAAAATCTTATATCTGCAAAGACTAATAAATTTCTACAAAATTGTACATTATCAAAAACCGTCGCATTTGAAGTATTTAATATATATATGCTAAAGACGCCAAATGGATTTGAAAGCGGGAAATAAATCTGAATGGCGAATCCGGAAAACGGGATTTTCAGTTAATATACCCAACTTTAGTACCGATTTTAATTTAACGGTTAGACTCATATGAATGCTGAATATTTCTGCTTAAGAGTCAACTAGACCCGGCCTATTTTTTCGGACAAGGATTTTAGCCGAACACAAATTATATGTAGATAATTTTTTTACGGTCCGGAGTGTAATACGTTCTCTCCTTCCTGTTTCCAAAAATTGGTTATTTTGTGTGTTTCTTTGCCTATTGAGTCCCGCTTTAAATAATTTGCAATTATCTGTATAGAAAGAAATCACGGCCTTGATTGTCATAGATACCCTCCTGTCAACCTCCTTCAAAAATGGTTACATTTGCTATTTTCGCTTCTTAGCCGGTTATGCATCATTATGATTTGGCAACCGTACCGAAAAAAATTACAACAACACCAACAGAAATCATCTCAAAATCTTTCAGAGGTTATTTGTTTTCTTCAGTTTTCTGTTCCCAAATGAGCTTTGGCTGGCTGATGTCATCGTTAGAAATGTCCTTTTTATGGCAGCGTGCTCATCGCTCATTGCATTGGATTTGTCCAAATCGTCGTCGTCGTAGTGGTGGTGGTGGTGATGATGGCAGCTTCATTATTATTTATATTCCCAGCTGCACTTCCGTCCAGATTGCATTCTTATATATGAGAAACGAGATGTTGATGCTGCTACTGCTGATGATGTTTATGCTTACATATGGTATTTGAAGCGTAAAATAAGCTTCTTGCCGTCTACAAGAAAAAAGGAGACTTGGACAAGGAACGAAATGTGCGTGTGCAAGAGATACATGTGTGTTTGTGTATTAGTATATGTGTTTGTGTGTGTGTTGGACAAAAATAAACATCCTTTTCTAATGGTTGTTTCTTGTTAGTGTTCATATATAGGAAATCTGTCCTTTTTCTTGCTGCCAAGACATATAAGCCGCCTGGCAAGTGTTCTCCTCCTCCCCTTTATCTCCCGCAAACCTTAAGTATGAGTAGTTTATATAACATCATTATCTTTACTTGTCTTTATTGTCAAATATTTTTCTATGATAAATTGCCTTCTTCTTTGAATTAGCAGTTAAAATGGCCAAGGCACAGAAGTTCCTTTTCTTTCTCTCTTCGAAAACCCAACGAACCAAACGAAAAAGCATCCTCTAAGCCAAGAAAAACAAACAACCAAAGAATTTGAAACGAAAATGAAGAATGAAAGCAAAAGAAAAAAATCAAGGACTGAATGTCCTTTTTGCATACGAAAAATTTTTAAATAGCATATGTGTGCATGCGGTAAACATACACAAACACACCCACATGCACATCCTTGGAAAGCCACATCCCTAGCTGCCGGGGCTCATTTCTCGAGGAGTGAGTTGGCGTTGAAATCAGGCTAGAGGCTTGACTAAAAGGATATGGACTTTGTACGCCATGCACTCCGAGTTCTTTATTTTCCGTGACTAGTTTGCCTGTCTTTTTTGTTCTTTGTATCAAAGCCAATATTTGCCTTAAGGCTTTATTATTCACAAGAAGATGAAAAGAAAATATACTTGGCCATATTTGTTTTGGCTTCTTGTTTTGTTCATTTTTGGAATCTCATATATAAAAATATATATACATTTTGAAGACAACAAAGGGGAAGAACATGCATATGGTATCATTGGCAAATTGTCATATATTGTTGTAAATAGTTTGTGTATAATTAAAATGTTTTTTATTTATACTGGCTTTCATTTCAAGGAAAATACATTCAAATTAGTTGACAATACTTTTTTTCAAAATGGAAAACAAAACGTTTTAATATGTTATTTGAAAAGGCCAAAAGTTTGAATTTTTCTGAAATAAGTTGTCATATAATGGTCCGGGGAATAATAGGGTCATTAATGCTGGAATATTTAGTAGCCTATGGCGAACCCCTATCGAACTTTTTTCCCCTGACACTTTAAATTTCTTTCTACAAGAAAAATCTATATCATCTGAATATAAGAAGATGTAATATAGGTAGGAAAGGTAAATACCTGCATGGAACGTTTGGAATTCGCTATCAGCTATTATGCAATTAAGTTTATATTGTTTCCTCATAGATTATCTTTAAAACCAGTAAGGAAAGATCAAAAGATCAATTCAATACTTACTTACTTAGCTGGCTTTTGACAAAACTTTCGTACCATAAGCCGAGCTTAAAAAGATTTCCAGGCGCGTCGGTCTTTTGCGCAGTTTTTCCAATTTGAAAGACCATTTTCGGCAATGTTGTCTTCCACTTGATCTTTCCATCTTATTCGTGACCTTCCCCATCTGCGTGAACTATCAGCTGGTTCGCTTTTATATGCCTTCTGGGCTGGGGCATCTTTATCCATTCTCACAACATGATCTAGCCAACGTAGTCGCTGCAACTCAATACGTCTTACAATGTCTGTGTCCGAGAATAGCTGGTTCATTCGACGGCGATATTCACCGTCAACGCAGATCTGCCCATAGATCTTTCGAGGAAATTAAGTAAGTACCCATGCTTCAGATCCATACCTCGAAGCTGTAGTTCTCAAGTTTCGCAGTTGGTCCGAGTCTACTGGACGTCTTGCGCGTTGATGCCATCAGCTTGGTCTTCTCGCCATCTGAGCGGATAGGGCTGTCGAATGTGGATTTTTCGAATAGGATTATTCGCAGAGTGAAAATCTGGTCAATGGTGGATTTGCCAGGTCTGAAGCCGCATTGGTATGGTCCAATAATGTCATTGACCATTGGCTTCAGTCGTTCACACAGTACGCTGGATAGCACTTTATATGCGATGGGAAGGAGCCTTATTCCTCTATAGTTGGCGCATATCTTGTCTTGTCTCCTTGTTTGTGCACGGGACACAGGATGCTGAGCTTCCAATCATTGGGCATGCATTTTTCTAGCCAAATTGTACTAATCAGCTGGTGCATGCTCCTTACCAGCATCTGACCACCAGTCTTGAATAGTTCGGCTTGTAACCCATCGGCACCTGCTGTTATATTATTCTTCAGCCGATTGATTGCTATTCTGACTTTCTCTGCCTAAATCGGACCAATATTGGGAGTTTGGTGTAGCATTTACGTAAAATTGGACGAAACTATATATGGAAACTATATCTAAATTTGAACCGTTTCCAACAAAACTTCGCCTACATCAGTCTGGACCTTATTCAGTAGTCTGTGTAAAATTTTGTCAAAATCGGACCAATATTGGCAGTATTTTGCTCCAAATTCATCAAATCGGACGAAACTATATATGGAAACTATAACTAAATCTGAACCGCTTTTAACAAAACTTGACATATATCAATCTAGACCTAAGTTATTACTCTGTGCAAAATTTTGTCTAAATCGGGCCAATATTGGCAGTATGGTGCTCCATTTACATAAGATCGGACGAAACTATATATGGGAGCTATATGTAAATCTGAACCGATTTCAACAAAACTTTGGCATATATCAATAAAGGCCTAATTTAGTATGGTGCTCCATTTACATAAAATCGGACGAAACTATATATGGGAGCTATATCTAAATCTGAACCGATTTCAGCAAAACTTGGCATATATCAATCTAGACCTCATTTAGTACTCTGTGCAAAATGTTGTCTTAATCGGACAAATATTGGGAGTTTTGTGCAACATTTACAGAAAATCGGACGAAACTATATTTAGAGATAAATCTAAATCTGAACCGATTTTATCCAAATAAGTGACATATGCCAAATTTCAAAATCGGATCTTAAATGCGACCTGTACTTTGTTCACAAAAATACATGGACGGACATGCATAAATTGACTCAGAAAGTGATTCTATGCAAATTCTTAGAAGGAACCATGGGTCTATCTCGATTCCTTTTGCCTATTACAAACATATGCACAAACACATAATACCCTGTACCACAGAGTGTTGAAGGGTATAAAAATGTCTGCTCGCCAAAAATTGTCATTGTTACGCATTTACCTCTATAAATAGCTCTGACTTTCTATGACCTCTAAAAAGTCTTCAAAGTATAGGAAACTTTTGAACGGTTGTTGATGACTTTCAAAAAAAATTGCAAGTTGTAAATGGTCTATAAAATAACAACATCAATATTGTGAAAGATTATCGTAGAAAGGTTTTAAGCAATAAAGTGTACCAAAAAAGCTTCTGAATGATCAATGTTGGATAGTTCCTCTTATGAATAGTATTCTAAATTTAGAAGATATAGAAGGCTGAAAATAGCACAGACTAACTAAAACCTCTAAATATACGTCTGAAAATCTTCTGGTCGTAGGAATTCTCTCTCGCTCTTATTGATGATTTTTGAAAGATCATTGGCCCCAATAAAAATTCTGCCTTTGAAATAGATCTTGATAAACTGTGAAATGTTTCCTTCAAATAGAAGGCCGTTAAAATTAAAATTCTCTTTAAAACATCTCTGAAAGCTCTTTTTCAGTTTCTTTGAAAGGGATTTAGAGTTTGGCTCCAGCCCCTGGAAATACAAGAATGTTAGGACTACTGGCCCTGAAAGAGTTTTGTCACAAAAATGGGCTTCTGACTCTGATTGAGAAGATATGCAAAAAAGTCTGTCCACTAAAACCACAACCTGCTAGGGCATCTGATTTTAAAATGCCTCTTCTGGAAATACAATTATTCTAAAAAGGAGTTTTGTCTCCAAAATGCCTCTGAAAGCTTCCTAGCCTTATAAAACTTTGGAATCGTTGTCTGTCTATAGAAGAACCAAAAACCTGTGCTGTCAATAGAATATCTCTTAACGCACAAGAAATTAAAAAATTCCTTTAAAATAAAACAAGTGAAAAAGCATTAAGTTCGGCCGGGCCGAACTTTGGATACCCTCCACCATAGATATACCGACAGGTACTAGAAATGAAAATATGGAGAACATACCAAAAAGTGGACCTATACCGACATTTCTAAAAAGGGATTATTTAAACCATAATAAAAAATTCAGTAATTTTTAATGGATAATTATACACGGTGGCTAATTGAAATATCGATTCTAGACACCATGTTTCTTTGGACCAAATCCGCTTCAAAAAATTTAGATTTCATCCAAACTTTGTTCATCTTATTATTTCTTTCAATCTTAGTTCAAATTCGAAGATCGATCCACTTTGTCTGGAACCTCCGGGTTATAGTTCATTATCGAACCTTACGTTCTACTTTTTTATCTCGATATCCTCCGCAGGTGAAATGATTACATCAGAGTCTTAGAACCAAACTCAAAACGCGGAACAAATCAGATAACCATTTTAATATAAAAAAGGGGGATATATGGGGACTACCCCAAAATGGGGGCGAATATTAATCATTTTTGGTAGGGAGATTCGGTACCATATACGACTACAAAATACCAATTTGCAACAAATTCGGTTGAAAAACGCGCTCAAGAACCCCAAAATACGGAAAATTGGGGGTACCCTTATATGGGGGCTATCCGAAAAATGGACCTATATTCATAATTTTTGTGGAGAGTTTTGGGACCTATTAAGAACTCAAAATACTAAATTACAGCTAATTCTGCACAAAAATACGATCAAAATCCCCAAAATACTGTAAATTAGGAGGTACCGTTATATGGGGGCTACCAGAAAAAGTGGACCTATATTTATAATTTTTTGTGGAGACATTTAGTACCCAAAAAGAACTCAATGTACCAAATTTCAGCGTATTCGGTTGAAAACCACGCTCAAGAACCCCAAAATACCGAAAATTGGGGGGTACTGTTATATGGGAGCTATGCCTAAACATGGACCGATAAAGCCCATCTTCAAACTTGACCTGCCTGCAGACAAAAGACGACTCTATGCAAAATTTTGGCGATCTATCTCCATTCGTTTAGACGCTAGAGTGATTACAACAGACAGACGGACAGACGGACATGGTTATATCGTCATAGAATTTTACGCTGATCAAGAATATATATACTTTATAGGGTCGGAGATGATTATTTCGATGAGTTACAAACGGAAAAACAAAATTAATATACCCTCCATACCTATGGTGGAGGGTATAAAAACAAAAAATATTTTTGAGAGACTATCACAAGTGTGGAGTAAAAAAATTTCAGAGGCCATCACAAGCTTGGATTTATAAAAAATATTTCCAGAGACTATTACAAACGTGTATTTATAAAAATAATATTTTTCATAGAATATCATTATTTTCGGCAAAATATCACAAGCCTGTGTTTATAAAAAATCATTATTGCCAAACTATCACAAGCGCGGATTGACAAACAATATTTTGATAAACTATTAGATGCGTGTATTTTTAAAAGAATATTTTTGGGAAAGTATCACAAACAAGAATTTATAAAAAAAAATATTTTTGACAAACTATCACAAACCCCTAAATAAATCACCTGGAAGTACACGATTTATAAAAGACTCTGACTGAGAAAATGTATAAAAAGTCTGTTCACTGGAAACACAACCTGCTAGGGCATCTGCTTTTAAAATACCTCTTCTGGAAATACAAGGCTTCTAAAGGACTTTGGTTTCATACATGTCCCTTAAAGCTCGCCCAGCTGTACAAGACTTTGGGAAGGTCTTCAGGCTATAAAAAAGACCTAAACTCTGTCGCCCTTAAAAAATATCCTCAAATAATTACAATTTCTTTTAAATATCCCTCAATATAATCGAACAATAACCCATTAGCAAAAAATTACCTGTCATTGTCCTTTTGATAATATGTATGTATGTGAAAACGAAAAATAATAGCCATGATAAAAAATCCTGATTTGCAGTAACAATCTATTACTGTGGCATTTGCGATGGACACATAACTTACAACTGTCAACATATGGCATTTGGGCAAAGTCATCATTATAAATGCTAAAGCCATAAGGCTGACTGACTGACACCATGGTACATCTGCGAATATATTCTTCAGTCGAATATAGTCTCCTTAAAAAAAAAGAAGCAGTAAGAAATAATATTCCTTTCAATGAATTGATGATGAGAGAAAAAGAAAATCGAAGGAGTTGAATGGCAATGCGAAAATCTAAGGCTCATATAGTTATACGAACACGAAGAAGTGTTGCGTCTATAAACGAAAGGCACATTACAATACGAAGGACATTATTTTTATGCGAATATTTCACTGTCTCCCTCATTCCCTCTCTGTGGATGCTGCGCATGGAATGCATCGAAAGTGTGGGTGAGTGTAATATATTTCTTCGTTATTGCCTGGCCTCAGTAAATTGCATTTGTGCACTGTCGTTAAAGTAATTTGTATTATTGTCCTACCCATCACCCCCACTTCCACAACATCGACGATGACGATATCTACATTGGAAAACATAAGTTTTTCACAATTCGAACAATGTAACGACATGTCAGCATCTTGGCATGTGTACGAGTGCCAAGAAGTCTTCCGTACAGTTTTGGAAATGGGTCCATGAGGCAAAATGGGATTGTAATGTTTTTTGAAAAACTCCTTTGCCAAAATTTTGGCTTCTTCATGTATTTTTCGTGAGCTCAGAGGCATCATGTTTGGTTGGCAGCCTTGTTGTAATGCTTTCACCTGTTACCTCTCACTTTGGGCCTCACTCACTCTGCGGCTGTCGCTGCATAACATTAGGTGCTGCTGTTAAATAAGATATATGATCTCTGTCATTACCTATTCCATGAAATATACCAAGGATTTCACTACTAATCCAAGAAAACATACGAAAAAACCTCCTCAAATAGCAGCGAAAGCTACATGACATCGTCGGCGTTTGGGGACAATTGCCATTGAGCGGAATGCGAAATGTGAAAGGATCTAAAATGTGTTTTTTTTGGCAAAACATATGCATGTTGAAAGGCAATTCATATGGGAGAACAGCACCTGTACATTACTGGAAACAGAATCCTTTCTTACACACACTCTTCCACCCTCTCCCTATTAAACAATTTTTATCCCTTTCCTTGAAAATTTTCCGAAAAAAAGGATTTATTATCCATTCAACATCTTAGCACAGGTTAACTACAATTTAAAATTCATTTTATACCATTGACTTGTTCTGCTACCCTTCCGCACCTCTTCCTGCCACTACATCACTTGTAATGTGGCAATAACAATTGTTGCTGCTGCTCCTGCCACTGTCGGGTTTGAGTTGCACATTGAAGAAGAAAAAATCATTAGTTTGGTTGTCTACAAATATCGTTTGGTTTTAACTGAACTGTCAACGAATGACAGTTGTTTATCTTTGTTGTTATCCTTGTGAAAACATCGTGTTCCTCTTCGTAGTGACTGTCATCACAGCATTTTAAATGAAATGAAATTTAATTTTCAATAAATCCTTTTGACTTTTACAGAAATTGAGTGAGGACACATAGGGATATGTAGTTGAGCGTAAAAGTCGACTTGTAGACTTTTCAATTTTTGCCACTGACCAAAAAGTGGATATTTAGACTTTTAGGAAAACCCAACCTACTATGAAAAAGCTAAGAAAAAAACCAAACCCCCCTAATGTTGACGACGATTTGCGAATCTGCGCTTGGAATGTTCGCACGTTGTACAGAACAGGCGCAGTTTTCGCTTTGAAGTACAAAGCCGCCCATTGTCCGAACGAAGACAAAGATGAGCAGACCTAAGACATATTTTACGAGCCCCTAGAAATAGCATATGACCGCTGCATTGGCCATGAAATTAAAATTCTGCTCGGAAGGGAAAATGTTTTTGGCCCCACCGTCGGAAAATTCAGCCTCCATGAAGAAACATCCGACAATGGCATGAGGTTGATTGACTTCGCCGCAGCAAAAAACATGGCAACGAGAAATCAAATTGACCATGTTGTGATAGACGGAAGGCATTCATCCAGTGTATTAGTCATTCGATGGATCAGAGGAACGAATATCGATTCGGACCACCACCTTGTAGCAGCCAAGGTTCTCACTCGTGTAAATGTAGCAGCATATGTGCGATCTAATACAACACGGAAACTCGACGTCGAAGAACTGCAAACACAACAGTTAGCAGAAGCCTACTCCGCTCAACTTACCCACCTGCTTGACGAAAGCACTTCTCGTCCCGATAATAGTATAGAAGCACAATGACAAAGAACTACAAACTGCAGCAAAAGCAGCACTTGGATACCAAAAAGCACCACCAAGAAACCCATGGTACGATAAGGAGTGTCGTAATGCTACCGATGTGAAAAAGGCAGCGTATAGGGCAACCCTGCAGACAGTAGGAGAGGAGAACCATATTTTCAGAAAAAAGAACAAGAAAAACGTGAGCGTGAGCAAATCGAGATGTACAGGTGTCGGAATGAAGTCCGCAAATTTTACCAACGAGTAAAACACCAACCCGAAGTCTTTAGTGCAGGCAAATCTTCCTGTAAATATGAAGAAGGAAACCTGGCAACAGATACAGACAGCGTGTTCACGATCTGGAAGGAGCATTTTGAAAAGCTTCTGGTATCAAATAGTGGCGGTGAAGAAGATTCCCCAGAACCAATAAGAGATGACGGTATAGAATGTATACCACCTAGCCAAGATGAGGTCAGAATAGCAATTAATCGGCTGAAGAATAGTAAAGCAGGTGCCGATGGGTTACAGGCCGAACTATTCAAGACTGGTGGTCAGATGCTGGTAAGGAGCATGCACCAGCTGATTAGTACAATTTGGCTAAAGGAATCCATGCCCAATGATTGGAACATCAGCATCCTGTGTTCCGTGCACAAAAAAGGAGTCAAGACGATATGTGCCAATTATAGAGGAATTAGTCTTCTTTCCATCGCATATAAAGTGTTATCCAGTGTGCTGTGTGGACGACTGAAGCCAATGGTCAATGACTTACTTACTTACTTAGCTGGCTTGTTACAGAACGGCTGTTCCATAAGCCGAGCTTAAAAAAGTTTTCCAAGTGCGTCGGTCTTGTGCGCAAGTCCACCATTTTGGAAGACCACGTTCCAAGATGTTGTTTTCTACTTGGTCTTTCCATCTAATTCGTGGCCTTCCCCTTCTACGGGAACCATCAGTAGGCTCGTTTTTATATGCCTTGGTCAATGACATTATGGGAATATACCAATGCGGCTTCAGACCTGGAAAATCCACCATTGACCAGATTTTCACTCTGACCCAACGGAGAAGGATAGTAATAACCAACAGATGCTACTATGGTCTAAGTAAGCAGTTTAGAAACAAGGCCCCCTTCCGCCAGACCAAACTCACAATTTACAAGACGCTGATATTACCCGTGCTGTTAAATGGATCTGAAGCATAGGTACACGTGCAAGCTGATAAGGCAGCTCTTGGAGTGTTTGAGAGAAAAATTATCCTAAAGATCTACGAGCCGATCTGCATCAACGGTGAATATCGGCGTCGTATTGAGCTGCAGCGAATACGAATGCCCCAGCTCAAAAGGCATATAAAAACGAGCTTACTGATGGTTCACGCAGAAGAGGAAGGCCACGAATTAGATGAAAAGACCAAGTAGAACACAACGCACATGCGCACAAGACCGACGCGCTTGGGAATCTTTTTTAAGCTCGGCTTATGGAACAGCCGTTCTGTAACAAGCCAGCTAAGTAAGCAAGTACGTTTTTAGGTAACTATTACTAGCATGGATTTATAAAAATATATATTTTTAGGATTTATAAAAATATATATTTAGAAGACTATCACAAGCGAGGAATTATTAAAAATTTTTTAGAAGACTATCACAAGCGTGGAATTAAAAAAAAATAAATAAATTTATGAAACCAATATTTTTGAGAGACTACCACAAAAGTACATTTTTAAAATATTGCTTTTCAGAGGCTATCACAAGCGTGGATTTTTACAAATTATTTTTCAGAGACTACCACAAGTGTGGAATTATAAAAAATGTGAGACTAGAGACTATCACAGCGTGGATTTATAAGAAATAAATTTTTGATAAACTATTCCAAGCGCGGATTTATAAAAAAAGTTTTTTTTCAGAGACTATCACAAAATATCACAAGCGTGGATTTATATAAAAATATTTTTGAAAATTTATCGCAATCGTGGATTTATAAAAAATAATTTGCAGCGACTATCACAAGCGTGGATTTATAAAAAAAAATTCAGAGACTATCACAAGCGTGGATTTATAAAAATATAATTTTCAGAAACTATCACAGAAGTATTTTTGAAAAAATATCATAAGCGTTGATGATTGATTTTTAAACAAAAATTTTTTAAATATTTAATGCTTCCATTGTTTCCTCTTTGACTTGATCATAGAACCCATTTATTTTCTTTTACGGCCCTTGCATTTTGTCATTCTTAAATCCATGCGACATATGGACATATGTTGGTGAAGTTTCTTCGCCAGTTCCTTCAATTTTCCCATCGACTACATGTAAATGCTTGACATCCCGTAGGGCTGTAAGAAAATAAAGAGGAAAAATTCTTTTTCGTACATCATTTATAAATTTTCTACCATTTTCATTTTTGTTTTTAATTTTTTCTTTTTGGTATTTTATCATACGTGATTTGAACTTTGTTGTTGCCGTTATTTTGTGTCAGAAGATGCGAAGAATGTTGAATGAAGGCTGTTGGAAATCGTAATCATCTGTAGGAGGCTCAATGCCTTACACCATGTTCAGCTTATCCCTTTGCAAGTCGCCAGCCAGTGTCAGCATTTGAATTCAAGAGACAACATCATTGGCATCTGTATTAGGCCTTAAAGAATTTCCATTCAACACATTTCTTAGGTTTCGACGTCTTTTAGCCTTAACATAAAATATTCCTATGATGATGTGTCGCTGCTGCTGCTGCTAGTACTACTGTTTACCGGAAGGCTTGGCAATTTCTTTTTTTCATTCTTCATCGCAATTTTTTCTTTTTTTATTCGTGTACTGCTACAACAATTGTCTTGGATTTTTAATGGAAGGATATGTTCCACAATTTTCTGCATTTTCATTTGTGTTCCGTTTTCTTGATGTTCGAGAGTGATAGAGAAATGCATGTGTTTTATGGATGGATTTGTTTAAAAAGTATTTTCCACTTTTTTATGTGAACGACAACTGCTCTTCTGCTGGATTCTTGTACTCATTTCGTATTTGGTGTCAAATGCCAAAAGTTCTATTTTTTCTTGTGTTTAAGTTCTGAGTATGGTAATTGTATTATATAGCATTGTAGGGAATGTATAATGTGGACTATAATGTGATAACCCAGCGACCATTTGGATGTTCAGAAATATATAATTTAATGAATAATAGAATTTATTTATTTAATTTTGAAGCATGAATTTGACAAGAATATATTTTGATATAAAAGTATATATAGGGGTGTTCCCCTAAAACTAAAAAAACATAGTATGAAAATCAAGAAGGTAGATAAAGTTAAGGTGAATAGTCTAAATAACTCAGTACCGACGAGTGTCGTTGTTCTGCCCAGGAGTCAAGCCCCAATCGTGGGGAAACATCTCCAACAAGTGTGGGTGCCTTGGCATTTGTTGTCGAGGGTATCGCTACAATCACGCAGCCAATGAGCAAAACTTTATATAAGTTTAAGAGCTACAGGGGAAGATCACCTATACCCAACCTTTAGAGACAGGAGTGGACTCAAATGCTGAGTCTGAATGTGAAGACACGTTTAATACAACTGTTCTAGAAAGCTGAAGGAGCGTAAAGACTGCTAAGATGGCTGAGGAAATGAGCAAGGACATTGCCAAATTCGAAAACGAGCTTCCCATTGGCTGATACCAAGGCATTGCCTACCCGAAATCAAGTTAGGCTGACAACATCCACTGACTGAGGCGGACGATGCTCTAGTATCAATAGACGAACGCTGCATACAAATCTTCCATGAATTCCGGTTACTCCAAAATGACTAACCAGAAATAACGAAAGAAAAAGACAGTGGCAAGGAATGGTAAGGAGCCGCCATCTTATGCAAAGGTTACCAGGAGCCACAACAGAGACGAGCACTGTTGGAAAACTAAAAGGAGATGGACCGCATGGTCAACAATAAGATATTGGAGAGCCTACGCAAGGGATCGATCCCATATATCTTGACAGCTGCAGTTTGAAGGGGGGCTATCTAATGCTAGAGTTTGAGTCATAAAATCACTGAAAAAAAACTAGTGACAGATATTGTCCCAATAAAGGAGAAAACCAAACTTAAGCTGGTGAGGAAAAGGGACCTTCCTCAATTACAAAAAATTCAATTAACATGAAATTGGACGAACTAAAATATGTGACCTTTATCTAAATGTGAATCGACATAGATCATAAACTAATTCAGACTAATTTTGTTCCTAATGGACATATTTTGTGTCCTACTTAAAATCGGATGAAACAATATGGGAGCTATATCTAAATTTGGACGGATTTCAACAAAAATTGTGTGGCAAACTGCCTTACTTTGGGTTTTAAAATATGACAATTTTCAGGAAATTTTACACACATCATTCTAGACTCAATTCAGAACGCTATGTAAAATTTCGTTCAAAATTAAAATTAAATCGGGCAAAAATGTATGGGAGCTTACATATAGCTCCCATACATTTTGCCAAATGATGTGCAAATCAAAAGAAATATAGGAACTTTGGTCCACCATTTAAATTAAATCGGTCGAAAATATATATGGGAGCTATATTGAACTCTGAACCGATTTTCAAGAAAATTTATATACATCATTATAGACTCAAGTCAGTAAGCTATGCCAAATTTCGTGAAAATCGGAAGATATATAGGGACATTAGTGCACCAATTACATAACATCGGACGAAAATATATATGGGAGCTATATCTAAATCTGAACCGATTTTCACGAAACTTAGCACACGTCATTCTAGAATTAATTCAGTACGCTATGTCAAAATTCGCGTAAATGAAATATAGGGGCTTTGGTGCACCATTTACCTAAAATCGGGCGAAACTATATATGGGAGCTATATTTAAATCTGAACCGATTTTCACGAAACTTAGCACACATCATTCTGGGCATAATTCACTACTCTATACCAAATTTCGAGAGATATATACGGACTTAGATGCCTATATTGGACGAAAATATATATGGGAGCTATATCTAAATCTGAACCGATTTTCTCCAATTTCAATAGGGTTCGTCCTTGCGCCAAATAAGTGACTTGTGCCAAATTTCATCCAATTCGGATCATAAATGCGACCTGTACTTTGTTTACAATTTAACATGGACAGACGGAAGGACATGCATAAATCGACTCAGAAAGTGATTCTATGCATATTCTCAAAAGGAATTGTGGGTCTATCTCGATTCCTTTTGCCTGTTACAAACATATGCACAAAGACATAATTCCCTGTACCACAGTGTGGTGAAGGGTATAAAAAAACATAGTAGGGAAATATAGATAAAGTTAAGGTGCAGAGTCTAAATAACACAGTACCGGCGGCTAAAAAACACCCAGGATCAGGAGTGAGGGAGCCGAGGAGAAGTTAACCAACTTCCAAGAGGATCGTTTACTGGAGGACTATTGACAGAGGACATCCAGGTAAACATCCATCGAAGTGAAATTGCATCTCTGGATCTGATGGAAAGAATAATTAAAGCTAATATACACATCGGGTTAACACGGGAACCTTGCACTGTTTAACTGAAGCAAGGAAATGATAACATTTACGTAGCATCAATCTACCTTCTATTCGATTTTG
Source organism: Musca vetustissima (assembly GCF_032173495.1). Classification (NCBI taxonomy): domain Eukaryota; kingdom Metazoa; phylum Arthropoda; class Insecta; order Diptera; family Muscidae; genus Musca; species Musca vetustissima. The sequence continues at coordinate 150,294 of NW_026876730.1, forward strand.
CAATGACAATAAAAAAAATTTGTAATGTAAATTTTTGTTTAAGCATTTAGATGTGTAAACGCTAATTTATAACCATGGATCCGTACAGATTTTTTTTTGTAAAAAAACTGTTAGAAAAAAATTTCTTAAAACATTCTACTGGGTTCGCTAGTTTCAGCACGTCTTAAAGAATTTAGTTTTTCTTAAAATTTTCATCGAAGTTGTCTCTTGTTAATGCCTCCATTTCGTTCGTTCGTGTAAATATAATATGGCAATATATTTGAATATGGTGAGAGTGGATAAGTAAATTTTTTGTTCTTCTTATTTTTGTTTTCATACATCACGAAATGTTATTTTGCCATTTTGAAAACATGTTTTCCGTTCATATAATTCGATCCATTATCAGTTGTCATCGTAAATATTTTCACATATTCGCACATTTTGAGTTGCTTATGTCTCCCACACACACACAACTCAAAATGTGCGAAGGTATGTGTTGGTAAGAAAGAGAGGTTGGCATTATTATTTTATGGCGCTTAAACATGCATTTTTCCAACAATGCAAACGGGATTTAGAGCAACACATTTTTAAAAAATTATATGAAACAGGAAAGGCATCTAAAAAGGAAAAAACCCGTAATCAAGCTTGTGGGTCTTCGAATATGACCAAATTAAGTAAAATTATTTTGTGGTGGAAACACTTCGAAGTAAATGATTGCCTGTTTTTCGGCAGACGGGTGTTATGGTGTCTGTTCCGCTTAAGCAACGTTGGACTGTCAATTATAATATAAATATACTTATATACCTTGTATTTAACATTATGCTGTTTGTTTGTTAGGCTCAGATATTCTAGAAATCGATTTTTTGTCTTTCCACTTTTATACCAAACATACACTTCGGTCACATATTCCTTAATATCCCTGATATCCTGATAACAATTTGATTAATTGTTCTCTTCAAGACAACAATAATTGATTTAGATTCCCAGTTTTGCTTAAAGACAAAATGCTCAACGTTCAAAAATTCCTTTCGACTACAGTTTTGTAACATCAAAGCCAATACCGAACATAAAGTCATGTCCGCTCGACTTGTCTAATCTGTCTATCACTTTAGGCCTTTTGTTTGCTATGGATGTTCAACGTTTTTACGCACGTTTTTTAAATTACTCGCACATCAACATACTATAAATTATCAAATTTTCTAGACATTACTTACTCCCACACATGCATATCCATCTATTCATCCAACGTTCACAACAGGCTGCCTGGTGTTACACACTTTTTCTACATTTCCGTTTCCTTGTTCCACCACACACAAACGCGCACGCACACACACGCACATAAAAACCGAAACAACAACATTACATATGTTGCGTATCAAAAGTGTTTTCTAGTGGCTTAATGTGGTATAAAAAGTGGGTGCGAGAAATACTTTAACTACAACCTCCCCTTACATACATACCCACAATTATAGTCACACACACACGCACGTATGTATGTGTGCGTAAAACTTCCCTTTGTTTTATATAAACGACAAATATTGCCATAGCTGGAAAAATACCATTTATCTGATAAAAGAACATTTTCTTTTTTTTTTGGTATAATTTTCCATCCCAGAAAAATGGAAGATTTTCTTTTTTTTCGTCAGTATGGTAAAATGTTTTTCTTGTTGCTTTTTTCTTTATGCCGTCGATTTTCTGCCACCCCCACTCCATATTGCAACTCCCCCTTGTTAACCTTTAGGCCTCAATCGTGTTGCTGTTTGTTCTTTACAACCAAATTTCCATTAGACATAGATTGTAGAAGATGAAATCATGCATAAGGTTCGAAGGTTAGTTGAGGGTACAGCCTAACAATCTGATTATTTTATTTTTATTATAGCCTCCGATTCGTAGATACGTTTTTAAGAAATTGAGAGTAAATTTATGTAAATACTTCATTTACATGTATGTCAAAGAATTTTATTTGTCGAAATATATTTTTATAATAATATTTCTAAAGAAAAGTTCTAAGCAGGGATCTAAAAAAGGTACTTTTTCTGAAAAAAGTTGTGCTATGGGTTTGGATTACACTGTGCAACCAGATTTTGGGGAATGAAAAATTCCTATCGGGCACGAACGGCCTTGGTAAGTATACAAAAACTCCAGAAGGAAAAATTCTCCATAGGTCAAAGTCTGGAGATATGGCGTGATTATTTTTATACCCTTCACCGCACTGTGGTACAGGGTATTATGACTTTGTGGATATGTTTGTAACAGGCAAAAAGAATCGAGATAGACCCATGGCTCCTTTTGAGAATATGCATAGAATCACTTCCTGAGTTGATTTATGCATGTCCGTCTGTCCGTCCGTCCATGTATTTTTTTAACAAAGTACAGGTCGCATTTATGATCCGAATTGGATGAAATTTGGCACAGGTCACTTAATTGGCACAAGGATGAACCCTATTGAAATTGGAGAAAATCGGTTTAGATATAGCTCCCATATATATTTTCGTCCGATTTTATGTAAATGGTGCACCATTGTCCCTATATATCATTCGATTTGCATGAAATTTGGTATAGCGAACTGAATTGAGTCTGGAATGATGTGTGTGAAGTTTCGCGAAAATCGGTTCAGATTTAGATATAGCTCCCATATATATTTTCGTCCGATTTTATATAAATGATGCACCAATGTCCCTATATATCATTCGATTTGCACGAAATTTGGCACAGCGTACTGAATTGAGTGTAGAACGATTCGTGTTAAATTTCGTGAAAATCTGTTCAGATATAGATATAGTTCCCATACATATTTACGTTCGATTTTAGGTAAATATTGCACTAAAGTCCCTATATATCTTTCGATTTGCACGAAATTTTGCATACCGTGCTGAATTAAGTCTAAAACGATTTGTGTCAAATTTAGTAAAAATCTGTTCAGATTTAGATATAGCTCCAATATATATATATATATATATATATATTCGTCCGATTTTAGGTAAATAGTGCACCAAATTCGCACGAAAATCGGTATGGCGTACTGAATTGAGTATAGAATGATGAGTGCTAACTTGCGTAAAATCGGTTCAGATTTCGATGTAGCTCCCACATATACATATATATTCGTCCGATTTTACATAATTGGTGCACCAAACTCCTAATATTTGTCCGATTAACACGATTAGCACAACGTATCGAATTGAGACTTAAACGACGTTATTGCATTTTATTGAAATTGGTGCAGATGCAGCCATAGCTTCCATATATATTTAACACTGCGGCGTACCGAGTAGCGTGTATCAATTTTGCTATAAATCGTTTTTCATAAATTTGTCCCATGATACGCAGACGACTCTAAATCAGCCCGAATGAAATTAAATTTGTCATAGGTAGCAGAAAGATATGGGTATGTTCTTTCGAGGGAACATTGACATACAATTGTAAGAATACATATGTACAATATACACAAAGTGTTGAAGGGTATCATATAGTCCGCCCAGTCCGACTTTACTACTTTCCTTACTGATTTTTGATTGTAACCATTTTGAGTATTGCGATTTTTATGAACTGACACGTTGTCCTGCTGAGAAACGAGTTCTTCATTGTTGCTGCTTTCCCAAAATGGCAATAACTTGTCTTCCAAGACTTGAAGGTACTCCATTGAACTCATCCGACAAATAGGAAATGCAAAGTCAAGCATTCCGTCGCTATAAAATGCTCCCAAGACCATTAGGTCACCAAAATTTGGTTTTAAGAAATATCGTGGTTCATTCCGTATATATTTATACCCTTCACCACACTGTGGTGCAGGGTATTATGTCTTTGTGCATATGTTTGTAACAGGCAAAAATAATCGAGATAGACCCATGGTTCCTTTTGAGAATAAGCATAGAATCACTTTCTGAGTCGATTTATGCATGTCCGTCTGTCCGTCCGTCCGTCCATGTATTTTTGTTAACAAAGTACAGGCCGCATTTATGAACCGATTTGGATGAAATTTGGCGCAAGTCACTTAATTGGCCCAAGGACGAACCCTATTGATTGAATTGGAGAAAATCGGTCCACGTTTAGGCATAGCTCCCATATAAGGGTACCCCCCAATTTTCGGTATTTTGAGGTTATTTAGCGCGTTTTTTAGCTGCATTCGCTGAAATTTGGTATTTTGGGTTCTTATTGGGTAACAAATCTTCCTACTAAAAATTATAAATAAAGGTTAATTTTTTCGGATAGTCCTCATATAAGGGTACCCCCAAATGTCGGTATTTTGGGGTTCTTGAGCTCGTTTTATAACTGAATTTTCTGAAATTTTGTACATTGGGTTCTTATTGGGTTCTTACTCCACTCCAAATTATAAATATAGGTACAGTTTTTCTGTAGCGCCCATATAACGCTACCCCCAAATTTTTGGTATTTTGGGGGTTCTGATCGTATTTTTCGACCGAATTGCCTGTAATTCAATACGTCGAGTTCTTATTAGGTAGCAAATCTCTCCACTATAAATTATAAATATAGGTCCATTTTTGTGGGTAGCCCCCATATAAGGGTACCCCCCAATTTTCGGTATTTTGGGGTTCTTGAGCGCGTTTTTCAACCAAATTCTTTGTAATTTGATTTTTTGTAGTCGTATATGGTAACAAATCTCCCTCCCAAAAATTATTAATATTCTCCACTTATTTTGTCCACATATAACTCCCTTTTTATACCCTTCACCACACTGTGGTACAGCGTATTGTGTCTTTGTGTATATGTTTGTAACAGGAAAAAAATTGAAATAGACCCATGGTTCCTTTGAGAATATGCATAGAATCACTTTCTGAGTCGATTTATGCATGTCCGTCCGTCTGTCCGTCCATGTATTTTTGTTAACAAAGTACGGGTTCCATTTATGATCCTATTTGGATGAAATTTGGCACAGATCACTTAATAGGCTCAAGGACGAACCCTATTGAAATTGGAGAAAATCGGTTCAGATTTATATATGGCTCCCATATATATTTTCGTCCGATTTTAACTTATTGATGCACCAAACTGCCAATAGTGATCCGATTGAAACAAAATTTTGCACAGAGTATTGAATTAGGTCTAGATAGTTATATGCCAAGTTTTGATGAAATAGGTTCAGATTTAGATATAGCTCCGATTTATAGTTTCCGATTTAATGTAAATAGTGCACCAAATTCCCAATAGTGGTCCGACTAAAACAAAATATTGCACAGAGTACTGAATTAGGTCCCGATTGATGTATGTGAAATTTTGTTGGAATCGGTTCAGATTTAGATATAGCTGCTATATATAGTTTCGTCCCATTTTATGTAAATGAAGCTCCATACTGCCAATATTTATCCGATTGAGAAAAAATTTTGCACAGAGTACTGAATTAGGTCCCGACTGATGTATGCGAAATTTCTATAACTACAGGATATTGTAGATATTAACATGTCTTGCATGTACCCATAGTGGTGAAGGGTACCATATAGTCGGCTCCGTCCGACTTTTGAACTTTCCTTACTGGTTAATAATAGAGTTGCAAATCTTGTAATAATGTAAATTTATTTTTCTGGAACGGAACTATAATTTTTAAAATTGCAAAATTTTATCAATATCCATTGTGACACATACAGCAAGGCTTTAAGAGCGTATTCTCGTAACATTTAAATTTTTTCAACATTGACCAACTTCTGTATAAGTTATGTCGATGTAACAACTCCCACATTCCCATGGTATTAATGATAATTATTCCGCCTATAACCTATTTTTAAATATTTTTTTATTTCGCCGAACAAAAATATCCCACATAGTTCAAAACCATACAATATACTCTCATAATTATGACCACAATGTTTATGTATATTTTCATATTTTGCTCTAAAATCCCATGTCTTTGCATAAAAACGTGTTTAAAATATTAAAACGCATATTCCATTTTCGTATTAAAAATAATTCACCTTTGCTATTTGGAGTACCCATCACACAAGCCGAGAAAGGGGGAAGGGGCTGCCTTAAAATATTGATCTATACCCCCCGGAGTACTGGTAGCAACGAGCAGAAGCAGGTGACATATTTATATATTCTCCAAGAGTAGAAGAATTAGTTTGGATTTTCGGGGGTCTGTCCGTCCGTTCGTCTGTCAGAATACAAGCAAGAGGGTAATTTATGTTGTCGCAGCTAAAGATTTGGCAAATCTTATTGTTGTTGCTGTTGTTGATGAATATGTTATTGCTGTGGGGTTTTTGTCGGTTTTAAACATGTTTTGTCAAATAATAAATCAATTTAATACCTTGACTTTGCTTATGTTAATTTCTTTATTCAGTTAGCCATCCTTCCCTCAACCCCAGGTTGCTTGGTTATATAAGATAAGTGTGCGGTAGAATGTTATATGGATTCATTTATCTTTAGATAATAGGTGTGTTTTTTTCTCAAATATTTTCAACCCCTGGATTTAGGAGTGGATTTTTTTAAACATATTTTTCTAGGCGTGGATTTTTTAAAAAATATTTTTTCTAGGCATGGATATTTCTAAAAAAATATTTTTTCAAGGCGTGGATTTTTTAAAAAATATTTTTTCTAGGCGTGGGTTTTTTAAAAAATATTTTTTCTAGGCGTAGGTTTTCTAAAAAAATATTTTTTCAAGGCGTGGATTTTTTAAAAAATATTTTTTTCTAGGCGTGGATTTTTTGAAAAAAAATATTTTTTCTAGGCGTCGATTTTTAAAAAAAAATATTTTTTCAGTGACTAGTAGTAGGCGTGGATTTTTTAAAAAATATTTTTCTTAGGCGTCGATTTAAAAAAATATTTTTTCTAGGCGTGGATTTTTAAAAAAATATTTTTTTGTAGGCGTGGATTTTTTCTAGGCGTGAATTTTAATAAAATATTTTTTCTAGGCGTGGATTTTTTAAAAAAATATTTTTTCTAGGCGTGGATTTTTTAAAAAAATATTTTTTCTAGGCGTGGATTTTTTAAAAAATATTTTCCTAGGCGTGGATTTCTTAAAAAACATTTTTTCTAGACGTGGATTTTTTAAAAAATATTTTTTCTAGGCGTGGATTTTTTAAAAAATATTTTTTCTAGGCGTGGATATATTAAAAAAAATATTTTTTCTAGACGTGGATTTTTTAAAAAATATTTTTTCTAGGCGTGGATTTTTTAAAAAATATTTTTCTAGGCGTGGATATATTAAAAAAAATATTTTTTCTAGGCGTGGATTTTTTAAAAAATATTTTTTTAGGCATGTATTTTTTAAAAAATATTTTTTCTAGGCATTGATTTTTTAAAAAATATTTGTTCTAGGCGTGGATTTTTTCGATTTATGGTTTTGGATTTTTTGGATTTTTATACCCTTCACCACACTGTGGTACAGGGTATTATGTCTTTGTGCATATGTTTGTAACAGGCAAAAATAATCGAGACAGACCCATGGTTCCTTTTGGGAATATGCATAGAATCACTTTCTGAGTCGATTTATGCATGTCCGTCTGTCCGTCCGTCCATGTATTTTTGTTAACAAAGTACAGGTCGCATTTATGATCCGATTTGGATGAAATTTGGCACAAGTCACTTATTTGGCCCAAGGACGAACCCTATTGAAATTGGGAAAAATCGGTTCAGATTTAGATATAGCTCCCATATATATTTTCGTCCGATTTAAGGTAAATGGGGCACCAAAGTCCCTCTATATCTTTCGATTTGCACGAAATTCGGCACAGAGTACTAAATTAGGTGCGGAATGATGTGTGCCAAGTTTCGAGAAAATCGGTTCAGATTTAGATATAGCTCCGATATATATAGTTTCGTCCGATTTAAGGTAAATGGTGCACCAAAGTCCCTATATATCATTCGATTTGCACGAAATTTGGCACAGCGTAATGAATTAGGTCTAGAATGATCTGTGCTGAGTTTCATTAAAATCGGTTCAGATTGAGATATAGCTCCCATATATAGTTTCGTCCGATTTTATGTAAATGGTCCACCAAAGTCCCTATATATCTTTAGATTTGCACGAAATTAAGCATATCGTATTCAATTAAGTCTAGAATGATTTGTGCTGAGTTTCATTAAAATCGGTTCAGATTTAGATATAGCTCCCATATATAGTTTCGTCCGATTTTATGTAAATGGTCCACCAAAGTCCCTATATATCTTTCGATTTGCACGAAATTTGGCACAGCGTAATGAATTAGGCCTAGAATGATGTGTGCTGAGTTTGGTGAAAATCGGTTCAGATTTAGATATAACTCCCATATATATATATATATATATATATATATTCGTCCGATTTAATGTAAATGGTGCACCAAAGTCCCTATATATCATTCGATTTGCACGAAATTTGGCACAACGTAATGAATTAGGCGTAGAATGATGTGTGCTGAGTTTGATTAAAATCGGTTCAGATTTAGATATAGCTCCCATATATATTTTCGTCCGATTTAATGTAAATGGTCCACCAAAGTCCCTATATATCTTTCGATTTGCACGAAATTTAGCATATCGTATTCAATTAAGTCTAGAATGATGTGTGCTAAGTTTCGTGAAAATCGGTTCAGATTTAGATATAGCTCCCATATATATTTTCGTCCAATTTAAGGTAAATGGTGTACCAAAGTCCCTTAATATCTTTCGGTTTGCACGAAATTTGGCACAGCGTTATGAATTAGGTCTAGAATGATGTATGTTAAATTTCTTGAAATCGGTTCAGATTTAGATATAGTTTCTATATCTGACCAAATGAAAAAATTAGTATAGGTTGCAGAATGACATTTTTATGGATCCAATTTCATTTTGATGGTCCTTTTAAAATGCGACGTCTGTTAGGATTCATCTGTTGAATATACCCAAAGTGGTGAAGGGTATCATATAGTCGGCCCCGTCCGACTTTACTACTTTCCTTACTGGTTTCTATTTATGCATGTCTGTCTGTCCGCCCGTCTGCCCGTCCATGTATTTTTGTTAACAAAGTACAGGTCGCATTTGTGATCCGATTTGGATGAAATTTGGCACAGTTCGCTTATATGGCTGAAGGACGAACCCTATTGAAATTGGGAAAAATCGGTTCAGATTTAGATATAGCTCCCATATATATTTTCGTCCGATTTAAGGTAAATGGGGCACCAAAGTCCCTATATATCCTTCGATTTGCACGAAATTTGACATAACATTCTGAATTAAGTCTACAAAGATGTGTTTTATGAAGAACTCAAAATGTGGCCGAATGCAAAAACATCCTGAAATAAGTGTAGCCAAAAAGTTTCGATGAAATCGGTTTAGATTTCGATATTTTGCTTTAAAATTATGGTCCTTCAAAAATGCGACGTCTGTTAGGATTCCATCTGTTGGATATACCCAAAATGGTGAAGGGTATCGTATAGTCGGCCCCGTACGACTTTACTACTTTCCTTACTGGTTTTAAAATATTTTTCTAGGCGTGGATTTTTTAAGAAACATTTTTTCTAGGCGTGGATTTTTTTAAAAATATTTTTTTAATTTTTTATATTCCGAATATTATTTTAGAAAGCTCTTTCCTTAAATTAAAAAAAAAACACATCTATTACACCTTACCTTAGAATCCCTTACATTTATATTTTTGCATGTGATGCTGTATGTTGTTGTGTGCTATGTCTGTGTATGTGTGATGTATGGCATTATCTTGTCTTACATCTAGAAAATGTTAAACACAATTTTATTTTGTCATTTGTCAACAAAATATTCTATGAACAACAAATTTTGCATGGTGTTTGTGTGTGTGTGCGGCAGGATGCGTGTTAGCTTACATGTCCTACGTATACACATGTATGTGTGGTTGTCAGTGTGTCATTTTGATTAGTGATATATAATCATCATAAGGATTTTTAACAATAGTCACACATCATCATAAGTCTTCATATACATATCTATCTGTATATTTGACTCTGTTGCATGCAACATGTCTGTCTGGCTAGCAGGTATGAGGAATTGTGACTTTGTGTACAACAGAAGAAGAAGAAAAAATTGAGATAAATTGTCTTAAGGTTTTTGGTTTTTGCAAATGAGAATCAAGATGTTCATTATTAAAGATAGATTTGTAGATTTGAATGGAAATTGTGGCAGTAAATCATTCTTCAATTTGACAAAAAGATAACATGCAGAGACAAATACATACATACGCACACACAGACACACTATCAAATGAATCAAAAATAATTAAGTGTTTATTGTCGTATTGTATTTAAGATAATAATAGTATGTAATTCATAAAGAGGTGTTTGGTTTGAGTTAATATTTCAAAATTGACAAATGTATGAGATTGGATTATGTGAGAATTATGAACATTTCTGCAAATGCCATAAACCCTCCAAGAACTCGGAATTTGGCTTGGAGTACTGTACAAGTTTTTTTTTCATCGTAATATAATTTCTTCCTAATTCATTCCAATATTTCACTGCACTCACCCATAATCACATTCCTAATATTTCCTGAATATTTTCCTCCACGGTCAAACATAATTTCATAAATCTGTATACCTAGCCAAATTATTTGTTCGTAATCTTTGTTTGTTTATCCTGACGAGTAACAAAATATTTCTGTCAATTTCTTCGACAAATATTGTCCAGTTTACCAAATAATGAATTCACCTGAGCTGTTTGCATTTGGGCTTAGCAAAAAGAGATTTCATCATAAATTATGTTGATGATTTTTTGACAATGGAACGGATGGATGAATGACAAAATCTTGTTTATCATATTTATTAGCTTCAATTAAATGATAAGATCATTATGGACACTATGAGCGAAGGACAGTTGTGATGAAGGTGAGTAATTGAGGATAAAAGTACAGCGAATGTGAGATTTTGTGATAAGTTGAAAAGTGATTATTAGACCAAATAAAATATTCGACATTTGGTGGGCCTCATCGGTATATCTTTAGGTATTACCAAATTTCCACAGAATATCCCGCACATAATTGTGCATCCCGATTTTAGATTATTTGAAGTTTTAATCGGAGTGGATGATACATATGGAGAAAAAGTCACCCTCGCATGAAGTTTTTGTTATTGATCCAAATTTTTCCAAATAACGGTAGCATACATTTTTGGACAATTTTAAGTTCCTTGTCGCATTTTTTATCTGAAGTGGCTTTATATTGGCGTATCCGATTTTCAATGAGTAGAAAACTCCTCACAATAAATATTTAATAACGATCTATTTTTTTTTAATTTACCTATGCCAAAGCTAGATATTTCGAAGGCTTTTGCAGCATTTTCAATGCATCTGAATTCTGGGGTTTAGCTTTCTTATGGCGAAAGTTCAACATTTCACCATAACTCCAGAATGGAGCATTAAAATCCAAAGAAGTTAGGCCTCTCAGACCGCACCTTTAGTTGCCTCCTTAGTTTGAAACCTTATATATCTCATGTGAAGCTTTATTTACACGCCAAACCTAGGTGCGTACAAAACATGAAACCTTTGATCCATTTCTTCCTATGTCTTCTCCCAAAAATGGTAAACAATATGAAACTTCATTAATCTCATAAGGCGGAATCCTAGATAAAGGCATCATCCTTATCTGATATATTTTTCTTTCAGTGTGAAAAATAGTAATTTATTTGTCTATTTTAAATAAGGCGAAGAAATGGACAATTTCTCGACCCCGACACATCGACTCTGACCCCCGCAGTTCCTAAATGGTAGAAGACAGACATCCCTTCAAGAATAGTCCCCACATAATTATAGATATTTTTTGAAGACCTTAGTCTTGATGTAGCTTTTCTTGCCAGTCTCGCCCTCGAAGAAGCTGGAACGCCAAATTACAGTCAAACCGTTTATATTTATTAAAATATCTAAAATAGAGTGGTATATTTGTATGGATAGAATATATAGATCTGTATAGAAAATTTTCTACAGGGATGTTTTTCAATCTTCAAGAACTCGGAATGCCACACTATAGCTCCTTGTATTGAATGTTCGGCAAAGAATCCGTTATAAATGTTTAATGATTATTTTATAATTTCAGTCAAAACTAATGTACCTCGCTTTGAATCCCAAAAAATGTAAAACTATTTTCTCTCATTTCTCCTCCGTCTTTCTCTCTTTTTTTGGTAAAAGCAAATGTATTCATCCCAAGAAAATATTACAAAATTCGCATATGCATTATCCAAATTATTTCGATATAAATCCAAAGCACAATTTATCAGACATGTGTTGATGCGAACAAAAAGTCCATAAAATGCAGAAAACTCTATATTAAATATTGCGATCTTTATCAATTTTAACACATTAACGGATTTGCAGAAACTTTTCGCAATGTTCCTTGTTTAGAAGGATTGTGCCGCATTTCCTCACCGATATGGCTGTAATTCGACAATATGGATTTTTTTAAGGCGGAAATGGTTTTCGAGTTTAATACAGGGTTTGACATATAAAAGTCCCTAAATGAAATTTCGAGAATTTAAAAAGGTTTAGCCGCATTTTCTCGAGGAAGTAACTGTAACTTGGTATTCTGAGTGCATGGAAGATGAAAACCCACTTTGCAGAAGAAATCGTGTCTCATTTTTGGTAGTTCCTGGAGTGTGAAATGCATAGTTGCAGAAAATCTTAGACGTGCAACCATGTATTGACTTTCACAGAAAAATTTTGTCCTCTCTATCTTTCTCTTTTTTTACAAAAACAAAGGTTTTCCTCCGAAAGTTGTTTTTCACTTTCTCTATTTTATGAATTGCCTTCATAAAATGCAAAAATCCCTAAAATCCCACATTATGCGATGTAATGACATATATCGTCTGTCCATTATAATTTGTAAACAAAGTATATGAAATAGTTATGGGCCAATCACAATGACATTTTTCATGTAAGTCCGATTCTAGTCAACGAATACCCCTATTATTTTTGATAATGATCGGTTAATACATAGGGCATGAAATGGACAAAAACAAATTTTTATACTATCGCTCTAACCAAGAATGCTAGCCAATGGAGGCGGAAATGTCGCGGTGGTATCTATAAAATTTAGCATGAAGTTTCTGTTATTGTCAAGTACGACAACTATAGTTTTCGATGGTGATGAGATGATATTTTGGATATGCAATTGCCCGAAAACTTTATTATTGTATATATTTTTCAAAAAGTCACAATTATGACCCATATGTCACGAAATTGTACATATAGAAGGGGATCTTGCTACCGGACTAGAATGACCCTTTTCATCATAATCAAATGGACCAAAGATTGTGTATATGTTCAATGCCGGAATACATGATATCATATCTATTGATATCTAAGGAGGTATACGTATTTTTATATGGTTTAATTTGGTTGGGTATAAAATTATTATATTTTTTCTTTAAATATCTATGTAATAATCCCATTGAATGTTTCAACCATATGTACAAATCCATGACAGTTTACAATTAGGTGTAGGATATAAAAAAGAAACACCTTAACATTCGTCCATTCACCTAGGGCATCTCCTTGCATTTATATCCAAATGGATATGTTTTTATTTTATTTTACAATGTCATAAATCAACATGTGAACATTTTGAACTCCACAAAGGTTAACAGCGCATTTTATTCGATTTGATATTATTCCAACACCCATCACTCGTTCCCCTTTAATATAATTGAATGCTGTGCAGCAGGGCAATGAATTTGTGGGTGAAATGGTATTGTTATTGGTGAATAGAATTCATCAGACATGTATGACTACCACAAAAACACACACGCACACCTTCAGATAAATATATGTAATGTATTCATGTATATGTGTGCATGTGTTGATATTAAATGTAACAGTAGTGGGAGTGAATTCTCACCTTAAGCAACACACACGTTTAAGTCGTAAACTTAAGTCCTTCACAAATACTCCTGTCAATCCTTGGGAGAGTTTGACTGTTTTGTTGTTGGTGGCTCATAAAAAAGCATTGCAAAAATGCCAACCCAAGAAGACAAAGACATACATCGGTTTATTCTCTCTGATGTATTTTTATTTTCACATTGAATGAATGTTTCTATTTTGGTTATTTTGATGGCTTTTAAAAAACCGCCGCTGTTGCCGCCGTCACCATCACCATCACCAATGCTCATAAAATGTTTAACCATAAAACAATGTCAATTGTGTTTTGCGACCTTATTTAATAAATTATTTATTTTAAAAGAGAAATTTTTGTTGCCCTTCGACCGAAAGAGTCATAAAAAATGTTTACAAACAAATACGATATCGCCAAATGAAATGAAATTTTCAATATTTTAATGATTTGTTCGATTTTTGGCGAAAGGATATTATTTTATCGATTAGATAGATTATAGTTCGGGGGGAAATTTTGTGAATCCTGAGGGATGTTTGGTGATGGAATTGTTGAATGGTTATGGGAACTGAATATGACATATACAGTGGCGTGCAAAAGTTTATGAATATTGGTAATTTTTTACTGAGATATTTCAACGAAAATTGAAATGTTTATTCAATATTTGTTGAATTATATACAAAATAATAAAAATAACAATTACAACTCTTATTATCTTAAGCGATCGAAAAATGGTAACTCGAACAATTTATTGAGTTTTTGTTAGATATTGACATTGTGTGTACTTTAAGGAAATATAAATATTTAAGAAATAGTCCATAATTGGACCATTTGTTCGAAAAAGGCGAAATCTATCCTCGAAATATTTGACATCTAGTCACTCAATATTGTTAACAGACGCAGATGCTCGACATATTGAAGTTTTATGAAGAAGTTGCAAAGGCGATAAATAAACATGCTAGCGATTGGACTATTCGTAGATCCCAATGCCAAATTCATCTATCTTCAGTTGCATTTATATAACTGATTTGTTCTCTGTGATTGGGTTGTCCCCATATACGCAGAGGATATAGAGATAAAACACTCGAACCTAACCGATAAATCCCGATTTTCGTTATTTTTAATATTTAGATACAAAACTAAAATATTAGGTTTAAAAACTGAGCTATATCGGTCGTTAATGACCCCAAATATTCGCTAATTCCTATACGATGCAATTAATATTGGTCTCGCTCATATAAGTTTGTCTTCAGTATTTTGAGGATTTTGTACACATGTTCCTCCCTATCACGCGTTATCAATATCGGTCTACGTTTTGGGGTTTTGAAATATTTAGGAAAAATCCCATTTAAAAATTGCTGAAATTTTTATTTGGTGTATATTATGGTTTACATAAATCGATTTTTAGAATTGTCGGTATAGGTCTACTTTTTGGTATGTTCCCTATATTTTCAGTTCAAGTAAGGTTCGGGCCGACAGAACTTATCGCTTTTTTCACTTGTTCATTTTAATTATATTCCTAAAGTATTGTATTTTTTAATATTTTATATTTAAAATGTATTATAATAAATAAGAAACATTTACATTAAAGATTTTGTAACGGTTAAATGAAGGAATTTCTCAAAATACGCAGACTTTTGCTCGTCACTGCTATAGCAAGTGCATTAAAAAGTTTTCATTCAACAAATTTTGAATTTCCTTCCCAGGGTGTCCAAATTGTTGTTAAATTTTTTCAGTGCATATTCAGTATGCTCCGGACCAATTTAATTTATTTTAAATACTCACCATATAGTGGATAAAAAGTTCGGCCCGGCCAATTTTACTCGTTCACGATGTGTTTGGCTAATTTCGAATTGAATATCGCGGCTTTTATAGCCT
The DNA here is from genome assembly GCF_032173495.1 of Musca vetustissima. NCBI lineage: Eukaryota > Metazoa > Arthropoda > Insecta > Diptera > Muscidae > Musca > Musca vetustissima. The sequence goes on from NW_026876730.1 coordinate 165,906, forward strand.
AATGTTCAATTGAGGTACTAGGACACCCTGACCTTCAATGTTTCCAAAAATTACAATTGGTTTGTAAAGTGACAAGTAAAAAGTGTCAGTCTATGTTGCCGACAGATATATACCCTCTTCGGAATTACACACAGGTTTTATTATTCGCTTTATATTAGGTATATTTCAAAGACGTTTCAGATTTAATGTTGATCAAATCAGTCAAATTTGCTTTAATTTAATAAAATTTACAAGTTTATAAAATATTGCCCCTTTTTGGGGAGGACCTGATCTAGGGTTTGTAAAGATAAAAGATCCTGCAACGTTTTGTTCAAATCGGATATTTCTTATAAATAGTGAACATTTTGACTATTTGTGGGGAAGTTACCAGAAGGAGTTGACCAATGTGTCCCACCTCCGGTCTGGGTCTGGGCATACTTAAGATAATAAGTTGTGCCACGTTTGGTTCGAATTCCATTCGCTTAATATACATTTTAAAAATATTAAAAAATTTGTGAGGAGTGGACCAATGGGTCCCATCTTCGAACCCGAACTGAATTTGGAATAAATATTACGATGTGCAGAGTTTGGAAGAAATCGGATACTTCCTTCAAGAGTATCGTGCACACCAGCCGGCCTGTCAGACAGGCGGACGGACGGAAGGATGGACATTTGTAAGTCCACTCCAAATTGTCTGAAACGGATTTGGTTCACAGAAAAAAACAATTTTTCAATGAGGCACATTTTTGCCGTAGCAAAGTGTATATTCCCTCTTTAGCCACAAGACTATAGGTATAGCAATGGGAGATAATTAAAATAACAATTAGATTTTCCCTACACCATTGCGTGGTGCTCATTTTCAATCGAAGTGATATTAATAGAGTAATGTGCGTTCTCGCCACATTTTTAAATTAAAGTGACTTTATAATTCAATATTCAACCCTGCCGGTTATTTATTCTTTGTTTTTCTCAAAGGGTACGGAACCTTAGATGAACTCTTATCATTTTTCGGATAAACACATTTGATCCCAACAATCGGGGACTTTCACATAATCAAGATAGTGGGTGAACAATGTCGGTATAGCTATATCACTTATTTTTAAGTTATTTGTTGACCTTCTTTCGGTTTCTTATCTGAACTTTAAATTTCCTACAATATGACACTTCAGGATTTAAGTGGGTATGGAGCCTCCTTTTTTCATAAAGCCAGAAGATTATGTGTTTCTTATTTCCGGTGATTTTTCAATGCAAGTCCTCATTTGATGAGAGTTCCTATCTTAAAACATATATATATATATTACATTCTCCCAAATAAAATTTCAATTAAAATCACTACATTGTAGACTGGATACCTAATTCGATTTCCGGATACGTTCATATCATAACAAAATCTATATTAAATACTAACATATATTAAATTCATAAAATTCCAATTCAACATTCTCGGCTTAAACATATTCACCATATTTTGGTCATCGTTCCCAAATTACAAGGTTACAACAGCGTATCTATAAAATACAACTTATCGTTTCAATCAAATCATAAAAAACAATCCTGCACCCCTCTCTCCCCATCCAGCCAACAAGAATTAGAGGGGTGAGTTGCTGTTGTTGTTGCTGGCATAAAATGAAATAAAATTTTCAATTTCTTGATGTGGCATCAAAAGTCATAAATTTCGTTTTCTTCGTTTTTTTTTTGTTGTTTCATTCATTCGTTGCCGAGTAATTTCGATGCCTTAGAGAACATTCAAAAGATAATAAAACCACCACAATTTAGTTTCGCATCGGCCAAAAAAAAATGTTGATAGACGGTATTATTGCAGAAGAAGAACAAGGAAAAGCAAAAGAAATATTCTTCACCAAGGCTGAAAGGCATTTCAAGGCTTGTTAATTCTTTTGGATTTTAGATTTTATTTCCATCTTAGCAATATTTCAGTTCAGCCATGGAGTGGGAGATGGTTAATGGTGGAGAAAAAAAAAACGCAACGAAAGATTTTCACAGCCGCCCTCCTTCCTTGTTACTTGCTTCTAAGTTCCTTTTGTGTTAATCTTAAAATCAAAATGAATACGTAAGAGCAATTTATGTTTTTGTGTGTGTCTGTAATTGTAGTCCTTCCATCTAACAAGGATCATTTCTTGAAATAAATAAAACCGCTACTGCTTATGATGGTGTTGGTGTTAGTAGTGGTGGTGATGGTGCTGGAGAGGATACTTGCAATTCAGTATTTTTTTACAACATTTTAATTATATTTTCATGTTCCATTCGTGGCCAGTCATTCACAGTTTATTGTTCGACTTTTTTAGAAATATTAACCGCCACAGTGTCCTGTGAAATGCGCAGAGTGTCCTGTGAAATGCAAGTGTCATTCAGTTTTAGTACTTATTTTATTTTACAGCTTTTATACCTGATTAAATTCACTTTACTTTTTTGTGTGGCCATTTAGTGTGTTTTTTTTTATATTCAAGAACCCTACCACTAGTTGTCAAAGGCTTTATTACTTGTTGTCGCCTTTCAGTAAGATCCTTAAGGACTTCTGGTATTCAACATAAGCCCTTTATAAGCCTAAGCCCCTTTTTAACAATTCTTAGGAAATTAATTTACTGTTAATTAGTATAAAATTGTGGTTGCGTGTATGTGTTTAATGCTTTACTAACACAGAGGCATATTACATTGCACTTTATAATAAAAATTTTGGCATAAAGGATAACAAATGTTTTTTTTATACCTTCCGCTATAAGGTGGAGTTTATATTAAATTTTGTCATGATGTTTGCAAACCTTCGAATTAATAACCGGATACCATATAAAGCCATATCCGTCCATGTTGTTTTCACGATAGAGATCGTAGTATTTAACATAGAGCTTGGGCATTATGTACACACATATACATATATTTCGGTCCATATATCGCTTTGGTATTGCCCTCAAATATTTGGTATTTTTGGGAATTGAGTACGTTATTCGACCGAACTAACTCCATAATAATATTTTGGGTTCTCGTTGGACAAAATTAAAAATTAAGAGCTCCGGCTGTTCGTCAATGCTGTCGATGATGACATAGGAAGAGTGTTACTAATCGCCAATTTATGGATACCCCCCATCCACCAATTACATATTTTGGTCTAGAAACAAGTCTACAGTTACAACAAAATTAAGTCCCTAGGTCAATAAATGATACACTGAGGTAGTCGAACATTTACCCAACTTAAATCGGCCGGGACCCTTATATGGGGTCTACGATTATGTACCTTTGAATGATTAATATCACATTACAGGTCACCAAGTTAAGCGGGACCATTGTATTGAAGATTTTTGTGGGGACAAGTTTTTTATTTGAAAATAATACGAAATGCCATATTACAGCGATTCGGGTGGGGGAAATCTCAAAAGGGGAACCTCCCCCCATTCTCGGGGTCAAAAAATTTTTTGATTTAATTCGAATCTACACTAATTCAATAATGTCCCTACAAAATTGCAAGTGAAAATCTCAAGAACTCTTGACGATATAGCCGATTTATTGTGTCAGCATCAAGTGACGGCTAAAGGGCTTCTTAAACTTTAAACTTTTGCGAATGGCGGGCACGATATCTCAAAACTAATAACCAAATCAATTCCTTATTTTTTATCTTGGTTATTGGTCAAAAATCGGCGATTTTCCAAAAGTATTTTTTCAAAGGTCCGCCATTTTGTTAATACGAGAGTCAGACAAGTACACTTTCTAACACCGTTGGAATTTTCAGATTCCGATGTTCCAGTGAGGAGTTATCATGCCCGCCATCAAAAATAAGGACTTCTCTTTAAATACAAAAAAAAAAAAAAAAAAAAACAACAACAAAACAATTACAAATTTTTTTGTAAATTATTTTTCTTCTCTTTTAAATCTTCAAATATATATGTGCAAAGATACAAACCTTAACAAGCATTGAAAATCTTGAAAAATTAAAATCGACCCCCCCATTGGCCGATATTCACATCGGGGGCCGATATTCACCGTCGACGCAGATCGGCCCGTAGATCTTTCGGAGAATTTTTCTTTCAACAACCCAAGAGCTGCCTCATTTGCTTGCGCAAGTACCCATGCTTCTGATCCATATAATATCACGGGTAGTATCAGCGTCTTGTAAAGTGTGAGTTTTTTCTGACGGGAGGTGGCCTTGTTTCTAAACTGTTTACTTAGACCATAGTAGTATCTGTTGGCCATCACAATCCTTATCCGAATTTCAAAACTGATGTCATTCGTTTTATTTATGGCGGTACCAAGGTATATAAAGTCTTTAACTACCTCGAAGCTGTAGTTCTCAAGTTCCACAGTTGGTCCGAGTCTACTGGACATCTTGCGCATTGATACCATCAGCTTGGTCTTCTCACCGTTTACTGCCAGACCCACACACAGGTCGAAATCATCCATTTAGTTAGAAAGTGAACAATCAAAATATAAAATCTGCGAATTCCATTTATACCCTTTACCACACTTTGGTACAGGGTATTATGTCTTTGTGCATATGTTTGTAACAGGCAAAAGGAAACGTGATAGACCCATGGTTCCTTTTGAGAATATCCATAGGATCGTTTTCTGAGTCGATTTATGCATGTCCGAATGTCCATGTTGAATTGTTTAAAAAGTGCAGGTCGCATTTATTATCCGAATGAGATAATATTTGTCATAGATAATTTATTAGCCCCAAAGGACGAACCCTATTGAAATTCGTGAAAATCGGTTCAGATTTAAATATAGTTTCATATATATTTTCTTCCGATTTTTAGGAAATGGTGCACCAAAGAGTCAAATTAAGGCCGATTGTCACGAAATTTACCACAACGTGCTGAAGTTAGGATAGCCTAAAGTGTGTCAAGTTTTATTTAAATCGGTTCAGATTTAGATGTAGCTCCCATATAAATTTTCGTTCGATTTTTAGGAAATTGTGCACCAAAGAGTGAAAATTAGGCCGATTTGGTGTATCGTTACTTATAACCGACCGAAACTTATAATTTTTAGTGGAGACATTTGCCACCCAATAAGAACCCAATGTACCAAATTGCAGTGTATTCGCAGGAATAGTGCGCTCAGGAACCCCAAAATATCAAAAATTGGGGGTACCTTATATGGGAGCTATGCCTAAACGTGGACCGATATAGCTCATATTCGAACTTGACCTGGCAGGCAAAAAACAACACTATGTAGAACTTTGGCGAACTATTTTAATTCCTTAAGAAGGTAGAGTGATTACAACAGGCAGACGGACATGATTAAATCGTCTTAAAATCTGAAGCTCATCACGAATATATGTACATTATAGGATCGAAAATGATTAGTTGGTTGAGTTATAAACGGAAAATTAAAATTAATATATCCTCCATACTATGGTGGAGGGTATAAAAAGGTACCCGGTTATTGATCGTAGGGTAAAGTCGGTTCACATATAGATAATTTAGTGCATTTTCATATCAATGTTCCTTCAAAAATTCGCTTTCGAATGCAACATTTTTTGCAGCAACAGATTTGAAGAAACATTTTTACAAATTACTTACATTGTATTTAGTAATATTTATTATCAGGGTATTATGGCTTTGTGCAGCCCCAAGAGTTTGTAACGCCGCGAAATATTGGTCCTAGAACCACCTTCAAGTATACCGATCGTCATATCTCGACTAGCTGAGTCGATCTAGACATGTGTGTCCGTCCGTCCGTCTGTCCATTATAATTTGTAAACACGATACAGGTCACAGTTATGGACCAATCTTCACGAAATTGTGCATGTAGGATGGGTTCTGGTCAATGAAGACCCCTATTGTTTTTGATAAAGATCGGTTAATATTTAGGGGAAGAAATGGACCAAAAACTAAATTTTTGTCTGATTTTCTGGACGCTCTAGAGGCCGCAATTATGTCCCAAACATCTCGAATTTCTACATGGGGAAGGGGATTGGGCCAAAGAATAAGCATGCCTGTTTTGATACAGAGCGGCCAATATTTAGCGGGTCAAATGGACCCTGACTTTTGTGTGAAAAATGACAAAATTTGTATTCTATAGCGTACATATTTACTCCTAATTGACATAGAGCCGAGAAGTTCATAGTATATCCAAGATGAGTGGTTGACCTTTAAATTGATACCAATTATATTGTCGTATGTACTCGGATGTGGGAGTTACATTTAAATATTTACAGGTGCTTACGTACTCAGATATTATTTAGTAACACATTACCACACTAGAGGCGGAAATACAGCGCGGATCGCTTGGGAATTTTCCATGAGGATCCAGGTATGGTCAAGGATAACGCCTATAATTTTCGGTGATGATCAAATAATATTGGGATGAGGTGGACCGAAAACTTAATTTTTTGAGTTTTCCCGAGTCAATATATAGGTCACAATTGAAAGCCGAACATCGTAACAAAACCTACTGTGAAGGGAATCTGGACAAGTAATTAGAAGGGATTTACTGAATATTAGTAATATTTGTTGACCTCTAGTAGGTCAAGAGGGTGCAAATATAGCGAAATATTTTCCATGCTCAGAATATATAACCACAGAAAGTTAGCTTTTCGTGGAAGTTGTGTAGGGTATCATATGGTCGGCCTCGTCCGACTATACTGCTCCGCTTACTGGTTTTTATATAAATTGTTATATTTGGTACTCCATGAGTCCAAAATTAATTTCTATTCCAACGTCTGACTATTTGACATAGTTTATTGTCTGGCGGAGTAATTGGACCGGTCTTTTTTGTCCTCTCGACAGATGATGAATAAGGTTTTTATGGCCGGAGTTAGATGGCATTGATCGGGACAACCTTTACTTTCAGAAATATGGCTGTATGTGCCACACAAGAAGCGAAACTTTTGCACTTTTATGGGATAAATCTCGTAGAGATAATAATAATTGCAACTTCACCTTTTGGGAACACTTGAAAAATTCAAGGCCTCAGAAGTAGAATTCGTGAGACTATCAAGAACATACGAGTATGTAAGCCAACTTGCGATTTGGTTATGCAAAATTTCATTGCAAGTATATGGTTTAAAATGTTGCTCGTGGTATTCAAGTTGTTTTGAATTACTAACGGAATACTTTATTCTTTATTGTGAATTAAACATCCGAACATGTATCTAAAAAAATCCTTTTTTCTATGGATACCAGAATGTGGTATGATATCGAAGATCCAGTTTCTAGTGGTAATAGTACGTTAACAGTAGATCTCAATTGTCTATTACATTACATATATATCAAATAAATTCTCATAGTAAATACCGTATAACACTCTAATGAGGTTTTCGACACCATTGTAAATTCACAGCCTGTTTATGTATTTCGAAAGAAAGGTTTCCTTCGCTTTCAATGCGAAGGAAAATCAATTTTGGTATATATAAAAACTTTATACAGGCAAAAGAAGTCGAACGATAAGCAACTCGAAAGAAAACGTAAACGTATATTTTTTCTCTAAAAATTGGGTTTATGTATGACGAAAGAACTGTCCTCACTGGACCGAGTATTTCAAATTCACTCACTTGCTTTATAGCTATCGAATGAATTGGAAAATCGCGAACTATGTACCAAAATTTCAATCACTTTCACATAACACAATCTCTAAGCAATATAAAAAAATGTGTGATTGTATTTGTGTAATTCGTTCTCATTTCCCATTTGACTCTCATTTATTGAACATTTAATTTAGTAGTTTTTTGCATGGTATACGTAACGGCAAACGCACGATAGCTTTCGAAAAACATGAACGCTTTTTTAAACGAAAGTGAGTGAGTTACTTTCTTCCGCATTGATTTTCGTTCGAAATAGAAAAACAGGCTGTCATATTCCTTTTGTTCTGCTTTGAAGCCCTAAATTTCATGTTCCCTACAAGCTAGACATTATAATTTCAAGTTGGTTTTTTTCATGATGAGATTCTATACATACATTTCATCCTCAATTTCAAAGCAATACTTCAAGATGATTACAAATCTACTCCCAATTGCATCCAATAGCTCTTCTGAGAGAAAACAAATATTTTGATCGGTTTCACAAAGAAGATTTTTATGTTTCTCTGTTATTTTTTTAATAAAACTTCTAAACGTTCTACTAATAAACAACAACAAAACAAACATTTTACCACAAATAGAGACATCAAATGCCAGTTAGAGAAAAATCCCCTAATACATCAAAAGTCACGTAATTCATTGCTAGATGTTACTACTCATCATATAATTTTCCTCTACAAGTGCAATTCGAGCACGAAGGATTCGTATGTACACACATGTGAAAATTCATCATACATATAAACGGATGCGAATGTGACCGCTGGTTGGTATTTGGTTGCTGTTTGAGGATGTGGATGCTTGTGATGATGTCTCAAAAGCATTTCCCTAAACAACAAAATATAAAGCTTTTGGTCCGACACACATACCATCCAAACTCGTACTCATACACGCCTTTCATTCGTGTTGGCTTGTCATCATTTTGAATTGAAATCGGTAAACATCAGAGTAACATTACCACCAATTTTCGTTTTTTTCTTTCCTTTTTGTTGTTGGTTTGCAACATAAGTTATGGGAAATTTGTGTGTTGTTGCCGAGCTACCTCCCCGATGTGACCGACCATTTTGTATGGAGAATGTGTGAGCTACAAAAAATATGTTTGCATCGTGATAATAGGTTTTATCATCAACACATAACTGACATCACACTCCAGCGCAACCATATGGTAACTTTATTAGTTCAATGTTTATAACTTCTAAAAGGATGGACCATCTGAGCCTGCTGCTGCTGTTTGTGGTCTGTGTAGTTTCCACTAAGACATGCCGTAGTCGCCTATGTCCAGTTTACTTGGAATAACATAACAAAACTCTGATAATGATGGAGATGTAGGAAGTATGAGAAAATATTATTATAAACGTGTTTATGTGGCCAAGTTGCTTCCCCTACTGAAGTTTTTTTTTACTCACACAAAAACATGTTTGTGTTTCTGAGGCTATGCTGAAAATAGTTATTAGTGGGGAGAAAAAACATAAACCCCAGTAGCAGGACATAACATCAGAAGGAAGAAAGGATAAATAATGTATATTGAAAGTTTATGTTGAATACAAATAATAATAAATACGAGTACACACAACAAAATATTGTCTAGTCGGCATATGTTAAGGCTAAAGGGTTTGATGTCAATTTTAAAGTAGAAAATTTGTTGTTAAAGCAAGAGGAAAAGTTTATGGAAGAAAAGTCGCATATTCTGTAAATATTTTATATCTTAGAAATATATAAAGAATGCCAAAGTTGTAGCAGGGAAATTTAAATAGGTGAGAAAAGAGTTCCTTTCCCATATATCCAAGGAATATTGTGTAACGAGACATGTATTACTATTTAAAGGGTGAAATGCTCGGTTCTCTTTGGACTGTACTAAGAATACATGCTGAATAAGAAACCCAGATAGGCGGATCAAAAAGACCCTGACATTTGAGTGAAAAATTACAAAATTTGTATTCTATAGGGTATAGATTTACCCTGAAGGACATAGACCCGAAAAGTTATTGGTATATCCAAGGGCAGTGGTTGACCTTTAAATTGATACCAATTATATGGTCGTATGTACTCAGATGTGGCAGTTACACTTCAATATTAACAGATGGATGGATAGATGGTTCAAATATCGCGAAATATAGCCCAAGCTCAGAATATATATCCTCAGAAAGATAGTTTTTCGTGGAATTTGTGTAGGGTATCATATGGTCGACCCCGTCCGACTATACTGCTCTGTTCACTGGTTTTAACATAAAGATTTCCAAATTATATTGGAAATCTGTATTGGTCTATACCAACACGTTTCCTCTGGAGGTCTATACCAACACGTTTCTCTGGTGATGGATAGGGGGAAGGTGGATTGTCATAATATTATGTTGGGGAAAAATGAATCAATTATTATATTTATTATTATTACTATTATTATTATTATACCCTTCACCACACTGTGGTACAGGGTATTATGGCTTTGTGCCTATGTTTGTAAGAGGCAAAAATAATGGAGATAGACCCATGGTTCCTTTTGAGAATATGCATAGGATCACTTTCTGAGTCGATTTATGCATGTCCGTCCGTCTGTCCAAGTTAAATTGTAAATAACAATTGGATGAAATTTGGCACAGGTTACTTATTTGACCCAAGGACGAACCTATTGTAATTGGGAAAAATCGGTTCAGATTTACATATAGCTCCCACTAAAGTCCCTCTTAATCCGTCGATTTGCACGAAATTTGGCATAGCGTACTGAATTAACTCTAGAATGATGTGTCAAAATCGGTTCAGATTTAGATATAGCTCCTATATATATCTTCGTCCGATTTTAGGTAAATAGTCCACTAAAGTCCCTGGAAATCTTTTGATGTACACGAATTTTGGCATAGCGTACTGACTTAAGTCTTTGTTTGCAAAGTTTCGTGATAATCGGTTCAGATTTAGATATAGCTCCCATATATATATATATATATATATATTCATCCGATTTTATATAATTGGTGCACCAAAGTCTCTGAAAATCATTCGATTTGCACGAAATTTGTCATAGCGTACTGAATGGAATGACATGTGCTAAGTTTCGTGTAAATGGTTCAGATTTAGGTATAGCTCCCATATATATTTTCGTCCGATTTTATGTAATTGGTGCACCAAAGTCCCTATATATTTTTCGATTTGGACGAATTTTTATATAGGGTGTTGAATCTATATGAACTATCAAAAGGAATTAGATGAACGAAAGCAAAAATGAAGTACTGGGTCAAATCGAACTAGATATAAGAAAGAAGCGGAAATATAACTGATAACTCGTTTTGCGGAACTAGTCCAACATGAATATTACTAGAGTTGGTCAATCTAGTTCACGGAGCGGATCGATCTTTCCCGTGGCTTTTTAAAAAAGGAACTAGGTTCTTTGCTCCGTATATTTCCGACTTCTATATAGTTCCTTCAAATATTTCTCTTTCATCGATCTTTTTGTATTTTGTTTACATAGTTCAATGTTGAAAAAGTTTTCATCTATCAACATTGAACTATGTAAACAAAATACAAAAAGTCCAACACGCATATTACTATAGTTGGTCAATCTAGTTCACGGAGCGGATCGATCTTTCCCGTGGCTTTTTAAAAAAGGAACTAGGTTCTTTGCTCCATATAGTTCCGACTTCTATATAGTTCCTTCGAATATTTCTCTTTCGTCGATCTTTTTGTATTTTGTTTACATAGTTCAATGTTGAGCAAATAATAAGAAAATAATTGATTTTAGTTAACTACTATTTAGTATAATTTTTAGAAACTACAGAATTCAGTTGCTGGACGATAAACAACAAAAAATAAAAATAAACAAAAAATATTTTTTGTGTTGTAATCCAGGACGTTTTTCTGGAATTTGTACATTTAATTTATCCAAAATAGAACACTGATTTTTTTGTTTTTCCCTTTTGCAGATAGTCAATCAATAAAATACCTTTGAAGTGCCAAAAAATCTATGTTTCATTCCGGAACGACCCACTTCTCGTAGCAATGTTGTGCAAATTTAATAACCCTAACTTGACAGACGGGCGGCATATTAACATCGTGAGACAATGTTGAATGTTAATTCCCGACGAATATTAATAGGCGTTGTAAACGGAATAATAAAATTAATAAACCCCAACTTATTTATAGTGATAAAAGTTGCTGGGTTCCGAATAGATATTGAAATCAAATATACAAGGAAGATTTATGTAGGTGCGCATAATTTATTATAAAATAAATTGAGAATAGTATGGACCTTCTACACTATCTAGGTAATAAGAAGTTCTATAAAGTTACACATGGGTAATGAAAAACTATTAGTCAACCATTAATATAGGCTTACTTGGAACACCGACCCAAGTCGATCTCATTCTGCATTAGCCAAGATACTGTGCTTTGAGGTCTGGTATTTATTTAAAGAATGTGGGGACACACCTTGTCATTTGATCAACGGTTTATATCCCGTTTTTGGAATACCAAACATACTTGCCATTCAAATAGTTCTCATATAATATCAAACTACGAGCTTTAAACCTTTGGTCATCTTAACCTACCTCCCACCCCAAAGTTTCCTAAATGCACTTTGTAATGGTCCATTTTGATACAATACTTAAGCATATTTAAAAGTTTTTCCTTAACTATTATCTCTCCCACGATAAATATAAGAATATGTACAAACCTTTTGGGACTGTGCAGTTAGTTGCCTACGGATAACCGGTCTACAGCTATTTATAGGTGTATCGTGTGTTTGTATCCTGACGACTACGACGACGACGATGATGATGATGATGTGGATGTTGATACCGGCGATACAAACAGGAAACACGATTAGTTATATTGCTTTCCAGGCAATATAAAATGATTGCATTGAACTTTTACCAGCAATGGGCTATGGATGCAACCATAATCCACATTTTCAGCAAAGAGCACAAAAACTAAAATGTGAATGCCTGCATTGCACGTAAGAGCAACTAAAATAAACATTAAATACTAAACTTAGTGAATAAAGTAAACGAAACGAGGCGATATGATGACTAGAACGACGACAATGACTAGCATGACTCCGTAGAACGTCAATGACTTTGAAAAGCGATAAACGTGTACCGGAAACGATGCCATTTCGGATGCCAGAACATAACACAGAGAGAGAAAAGAGCTGGTGCATGATATTGCTGTGCTGCTCCTTAACTGCCGCTTGGCAAAGACTTTGTCACCAAAAAGGAAGCCGTTTAATATTTAGCTAAACTCAAGTTTTTGGCTATAGTTTGGAGCAGAAAGAGTTCTCTGGAATAAAAGTAGTCTGTCTGGCAAATTCACTGGAGAGTTGATGATGTTAACCCATGCCAAACTGCAAGGCTATTGAAAATGAGGATGATGCACCTAGGTCACATTAACTTATCTTTTTCTATTTTTTGAGAGGGAAGTGTTGCCAATAACGTCTTGTGTATGTGTCGAAGACTTTTTGGTATAGGGTTATAATATAAGATATCGAGGACATCCCGAAGATATTTTATACAAACAACACCTCCTGACGAAGTTGTTAGATAATATTTTTGGAAATATGTGATAGACTTTGAAAAAATATCCTTTTAAAAATCCACACCTTGAGCTCTGATAGTCTTTGAAAAATTATTCTTTTAAAAATCCACACCTTGAGCTCTGATAGTCTTTGAAAAATTATTCTTTTAAAAATCCACACCTTGAGCTCTGATAGTCTTTGAAAAAATATAATTTAAAAAATCCACGCCTTGAGCTCTGATAGTCTTTGAAAAAACATCCTTTTAAAAATCCACGCCTTGAGCTCTGATAGTCTTTGAAAAAATATCCTTTTAAAAGTCCACGCCTTGCGCTCTGATAGTCTTTGAAAAAATATCCTTTTAAAAATCCACACCTTGAGCTCTGATAGTCTTTGAAAAAACATCCTTTTAAAAATCCACGCCTTGAGCTCTGATAGTCTTTGAAAAAACATCCTTTTAAAAATCCACGCCTTGAGCTCTGATAGTCTTTGAAAAAATATCCTTTTAAAAATCCACGCCTTGAGCTCAGATAGTCTTTGAAAAAATATTCTTTTAAAAATCCACACGTCTTTGATAATATTTATAAATCTACGCCCTGATAATATTTTTTTATTTATTTTTTAAAAATCTAAGATCTGATAGTCTTAAAAAATATTCCCAAAAAATGTACGCTCGACATCAGAGCGTGGGTATCACACAATCCTCCGCAATCCTTCTCAAATATAGTACCATCTTATCACCCCATTCAATGTGTTAATACATACAACAACACCCAACAAAATGCCAACAACACCAACTGCAACTTGCGCACCTTCAACATCATCCAACCCAATCGACCAATATGACCATTATGATTATCCTGCTGACTGCATTTTAACATCCTGCAAATAAAGCCAAAAAAATCTAACGACAATTTTCTATTTCTGCAAAAAAAAAAAAGCAAATCCCTTTCCCCTCCACCTCTGAAAATATGCAACGTAAATGAAATTTTGTAGAAAATTTGTTCATGTTATCTCTACGTGAGTGAATGGCAGTATGAAACAAGTTTGAGCACTCCAGCCAGTGTTACGATACACAGGTGTCAATGCATAGTGCCGCCAAATGAATGCAGCAAAAATTGCAGTCTGTAGTTGGTGGTGTTTTGGTTCTTCATACAACACCTTAGAGATCCGTGTCGCATTGACTTCTGTGTTCTTTGGGTTACAATCTATGTAAAATTTCAAAACAAACAAAAAATCTTCTTGGGGGTTATGGTGAGATTATAAGATTTTTCTGAATTTTGTAGTTGTTACATTTTGGTTTCTATTGAAAGCAAATGTATCATAAAGGAAGTTGCAGGATATCATAGGAGAAGACAACAAGACTATTTTTTTCAGCAGGTGATATAGACAGTGGAGCGAAATCAAACCTGAACACCATAATCCTGCTTTTAAGACATATCAATTGAAATATATATTGAGGGTAGTTGTTATTGTATAAAAATCCATGGTGCTTGGTATATGTGTCAGAGGAGTACCTAACCTATATCGTTCCACTGTTCACTACCCTCAGTGCTGTTGATAATTTTTGTATTACGTTAGACATGTCTTAACGTAACGGAAGTCTATGGGTAATTTAGATAACACAACGAATGAAGATTTTCTATTTGTTAAAAATTGTTGCAAAGTTAAGAGTATTGGGTAATTTAATACCCAAAGTATAGGTATAATATAGGTTTTCTATTCGATTTTGCTTTAATGCCATACAGCATATAATATTGGTATCTTGGGATAGAAAGATTATCGTGAAAAATATCCGATATTCTTTAAAAACATATTTAAAACCCCTTACGGACTGATAATCTTTAAAAAATATTCGCAAAAAACTGATGCTCTGGTGATATTAAAAAATATATATATTTTTCCAATCCTTGATCATTACAAACCGCACTTTCAAGGTTCTCCAAAATATATGCCTAAAAAATTCAAATCCACGGTCTGGTAGACTTTAAAAATATATATTTTTTTAAATGCATGCTTTGGTTTTTTATTTCTAATTTAATTTACAACTCTGGATCTGATAGTCCTTGAAAACATACATTTTGAAAAATCCACGCTCTAAAGAAATCCATAAAAACAATATTTTGGATCACCTCTTTAAAGATAAAGAGCCTATCGATATATCAGCTGCGATTTAAAGTTGAATTTTCTAATACTACAGAATAAAAACACTGAGGAAGAAGTAGCTGTGTCTCCCCACGAGAGACAACTTGTCTATTAGCAACTTAAAAGCATGGTATGTGGCGACAAAGTGTCTGACAGATGCGGGAACTGCAAACTAATATAGTTTTTTTGTATCAGTTAAACATAGAATCATTAGAGTTAGGAACAAAACTTCCCGTCTTCTTCGAGCATTCCTCATCAAGGCCCTCACCACCTCAATAATATTAGAAAACGAAAAAGAATGATCGAATTCCAGAAATATATTTCCGAGAGGAATGTAGCTGCGGGATATTGTAGAAAAGTCTCAACTTAATACCAAAATGTCTATAAAGCATTACTACGCAATTTGCAATTACTCCACTTCTATGGGTCAGTGAGGCTTAAACTTCAATAAATAGAAAATGAGGCGGAACTAATATGTGGGCTATATCCAATATATGGACCTATGTATCTTAAATATTTTCTGCAAAGGAGTATTTCACCTTCCAAGAACCCGGACAGCCACTTCGGCGGAAACATGCTGAAAATTACCGACGTGCGGGCTTTGTCAAAAAATGTCTTCACAACCATCTCGATTTACCAAATTATAGCAACTTTAGTGGCAACTTCAAATTACCAAAAATGGTCAGTTTCTTATATAGATGCTATGTCAAAACATGGACCTACAGTCGAATTCGGATAAGCGGACGCCGGTTTATCGAAAAAATCGTTTAATTGAAATTGAAAATTGAAATGAAAAATGTTAAACTAATATTTCGGATGAATTTTCAAACACTTTACTTCGCTTAAAAGAAAAACTGGTTAATTGAAAATTCGTATAAGAGAAAGACTTGTTGTTGCAAAAACACAAATAAAAATAAAACGAGCACCGTTAAACAGAAAAAGTATAATTTTTGTGACAATGACGAAAAACATAAAATTTTTGTAAGAACAATCTCGAAAATTATTGTACATATTTTTTCAACCATTCAAGCAAAATGTCCATAGAAAAAGTAATTTATTACTCAATAAATTTCATTATTTATTTCACCTTTTTCATATATTGATTGAAAACTTCGTTTAAGCGCAACGATTTTCGCTTATCCGAAGTCCCTTTAATTGAAAATTCTGCATAAGATAAAAAAATTTACTGAAATTGCGCGTTTTCGCTTAACCGAATTCGACGGTATATGGAATATCTTCTAATGTTTATAACCCTAGCGAAAATGTGGTAGGAACTTTAATATGTGGGCTATATCAAAACATGGACCTATACTGATAATTTTTTGCATAGATGTATGTCACTTCCCAAGAACCCAAAATTCCGTTACGAAAATGTGGACTGATATTAATAATTTTTGGTGGGAAGATTTGACACCCAATAGAGTCAATTCGGATAAAAACCGTGCCCAAAATTACGTCGTCACCATTATATGCGGACTACCCCACAACTAAATAACCAAATCCAGCCAAATTGATTGAAAATCCTACCCAAAATACAGGATGAGATAAAAACAAGCGAAAAAGCGTTAAGTTCGGCCGGGCCGAACTTTGGATACCCTCCACCATAGATATACTGACAGGTACTAGAAATGAAAATATAGGGAACATACCCAGAAGTGGACCTATACCGACATTTCTAAAAACGGATTATGTAAACCATAATACAAATTTGAGAAATTTTTAATGGATAAATAAACCTTCAACCTTATGGCTAATGAGGGTGTATACACTTGGACACTCTGAAAATGTGCCTCATCGAAATATTGGTTCTAGACCCCATGTTTCTTTGGACCAAATTTGTTTCAGAAAAATTTTATTTCGTCCAAACTGTGCCCATATTATTATTTCTTCCAATCTTAGTTCAAGATCGAAGATGGAGAATATCGGTCCACTCCTTCTGATACATCCCACACAGGGTATAGGCCTAAATGCGGGTTATAGTTCATTATCGAACCCTATGTTCTAGTTTTTTATCTCGATATCCTTCGCAGGTGAAATGATTACAACAGAGTTTTAGAACCAAACCCTAAACGCGGAACAAATTAGGTAACTATTTTAATATAAAAAGTAGGTTATATGGGGACTACCCCAAAAAGGGGCAAATATTAATATTTCTTGGTGGGGAGATTTGTTAACATATACGACTACAAAATACAAAATTGCAGCGGATTCGGTAGAAAACGCGCTCAAGAACCCCAAAATACGCGCTCAAGAACACCAAAATACCGAAAATTGGGGGGCTATCCGAAAAAATGGACCTATATTCATACTTTTTTATGAAGAGATTTGGTACCTATTAAGAACTCAAAATACTAAATTACAGTCAATTCGGTGGAAAAATACGATCAAAATAATAATAACAAAAATACGGAAAATTAGGAGGTACCGTTATATGGGGGCTACCAGGAAGAGTGAAACTATATTCATAATTTTTTGTGGAGACATTAAGTACCCAATAGAAACCATAAGTACCAAAATTCAGCGAATTCGGTTGAAAAACGCGCTCAAGAACCGCAAAATACCGAAAATTGGGGGGTACCGTTATATGGGAGCTATGCCTAAACGTGGACCGATATATCCCATCTTCGAACTTGACCTGCCTGCAGACAAAAGACAAACCGATGCAAAAATTCAGCACCCTCCCTCAATTCCTTCAGAATATAGCGTGATTACAAAAGACGGACGGACGGATGGACCTGGCTGCAGACAAAATATAAACCTATGCAAAATTTCAGCACCCTATCTCAATTCCTTCAGAAGATAGCGTGATTACAACAGACGGACGGACCGACGGACGGACATCGTCTTAGAGTTTTATCTGATCAAGAATATATATACTTTATAGGGTCGGAAATGAATATTTCGATGAGTTACAAACGGAATGACAAAATTAGTATACCCTCCATACTATGGTGGAGGGTATAAAAAATTGCAACAAAGTCAAACGCCATAAATTTTAAAATTTTTTAAATTGTATTGAATGAAAGCAAAAAATGTCGGAAATAGCATCAAATTTTAGAATAAGTTTAGATGTTTTTGAGTTGTTCACCTCTGGCACGAATTATGGTCCCCAAACGGCCAATGAAATCGTCACACGCTGCCCGAATGTTGCTCTGTGGTATTTTGGTCCATTCATTTTCTTTCTGTTGCGGTGTAAGTTCTTGTATTTTTTGGAATTTCAATGGCTTTACCCCAAGCTCATTTTCAATATTTACCGGATGGAATATTGCGATATGTTCAGCTTACGATCCATTTTTCGGTCACGCTTGAATTCCATCACGAATAACCTTTTTTCTGGGAAATTCTCAGCTGTTAGTGGAATAATGCCTGAAGTTTTTCATCTCATCCTATATAATAGATACACATGTCTAGATCGACTCAGCTAGTCGCAATATATCAATCGGTATATAAAAATATTTGGATCTAGAATCACTATTTCTCAGATTATGGTATACAAATCTACGTTATAGACCTGGAGTTTTTCTTATCGAATACCTGGAGGTCTTCTTATCGAAGAACTGGAGCTCTTCTTATCTGCATTTTTGAACCCCGGAGTTCTTCTTATCGAATCCCTGGAGCTATTCTTATCAAAGATTTGGAGGTATTCTTATCGAGGACCTGAAGATCTTCTTATCTAAGACCTTATATATCAGAAAGAAACACTTTTTTATAAAAAAAATTCTTATTGACTATTTCTCTTGAGGATATTCACGCCGAAATGTAGTGGCATACACTAGTCAATCTCACCAGACTACTTCTGTACTTCTTTTTTTTTTCTTCTTCTATATATTTTTTGTCTATGTTTCACATAAATTGTTCATGCATATCATGTAAATCCTTGAAATAATTACCTCAAAAATAGAAACGAAATGCGAAACCGTCGAGATCTTATTTTATTAACCAAACAGAAAAAAGAAAACACACAGTCTCATCATAATTTATTTCTTTATCAGAAGACACACATCTCGAAAAGGAATTAGACGAAGAGGTGGGTGGGGTACTGAATTTCGAAGAAATTTTCCCACATGTATCCTCACACGCTCCTTCGAACATGTATGGATAACATATTAAGTTTTTAAGTTTTGTTTTTTCCTCGAAAACTTTCTCACACATAAATTTCCTACTTTGTTTCAGTTTTGGGAGACGGGGATACACTGCCGCGTTATCCTGGAAAATGTCTCAGTGGGTGTATGTGTGAGTGTGTGTCGTTGTCACTGGGGGCGGCGGCGGGTCTGTTTTGTTTTGGTTGAATTTTTGTCTTAATCCACCATCGAAATTCCCTAATGCAATTTTGTTTCCATTTCGTTTGTTAGTGAGTGATAATGTGATTATTATCACCATAATCATCATTAGCATCATAATCAAACAAGATTATATGCCCAGGATGCACAATGAATGTCCTTTTTTTGTTGATGCTGCTTCTGCTACCGCTCTCCCTGAGTCTTCTCTATTTTACAATTATACAATGATATGCAAATGGATTTACGCACGTCTTATAATTTGAATATCATCGAAGCCATAGCAGACAATGTTTGGTCGGACGCATACCAATTGTTCGGGGGATTAAGGAAGAGAATTCATTCATCCATCTATCCTTTTAGTGGAGGTGTCGACTGAGAGTGTCTATGGAAATCTAAGGATGAGGTTATGTGCGTAAAAACTTAAGGGAATTTGAAATACCTAAACGTGTGTGCGTGTTTGCATGGTGACGACGGCGAGGCAAATGCAAATGTTATTAGAAAATTATCTGATGATTATCAAGTTACGGAACAATGAATAGAATAACAATTTTGCGAATGCTACGAAGCAGAGTTGGCGTAACACGCTTAAAATTAAGCATTGTTGATGCAAAAACTAGTCGAAATTATGAAACTCAATTATTTCCAATATTCAATATATTGCACACACATTCGTACGTATATTAAAATAATTATATTATTAGTGGCTTTGAAATTGAAAGGCGATTTAATTAGATTTGTATATTTGAAGAAGCTCGAGCAGTCTTTAGTATCCTAAAAATAAAGAAAGTATATTTTCACCCAAGCTTTGGCAGCTTTTTCCAAACGAATCGATTGTATATTGGCTTTTCTGGTTTTCACAAGTTCAGATATACCGATGTAGAATTGAAAATATTATGCAGTTTTTGATATAGCTTCCATATCAAGGACTCAACCTATTTTTAGTATTTTGAAGTTTTAGTCTGAAGTAGTTCTCTCCGGGTTATAGGAGGGTGAAAAATATTTTAATATAAGAAATTCTATATAAGTTCATGTTTGACATAGCTTATATACAGGTTCAGTTTTTTCGGTTTTGAAGGAATTTTCTCATCGACGTGGCTGAATTTAACCATTCCGGTTTCTTGAATAGTGATATAAAATTGGGGCAGTTATGGCTTCATTCTACTGAAGGAACTGTAAGTTATTAGAGGATGAGAAAAAACATTACAGAAAAAATCGATATAGATCCATGTGTGAACATAGCCCCTATGCCATGTCCATCCGTGCTTCTGTCAGTCTGTTGAAATTACGATACAGCTTTCAAGATTTATTCCCTCAGCCCAATGGCTAATGAGGGTATATACATTTTGACACGGTGAAAATGTGTGTCCAAGCTTTGGACCAAATTCGTTTCAGACAATTTGGAGTCGAATTACAAATGTCCTTCAGTCCGTCTGACTGGCCGGATGGTGTGTACGCTGGTAGTTCTTTCCGAGTTCTTGGAGAGTTGGAGAAAAACATGTTTACAGAACAATGTCCATATAAGTTCATGTTTTCACATAGCTTATATATACAGTTCCAAATTTTTCGGTTTTGAAGGAATTTTTCTCATCGAAGTGACTGAATTTAACCATTCTGGTTTTTGAATGGCAAACAACATTTCTGCAGGCAATTTTCGATATAAAGTTGGGGCAGTTTATGGCTTCATTCTTCCACTGAAAGGGTTGTAATTTGGCACACCGAGTTATTGGAGGATGAGAACATTACAGAAAAAATTGATATAGATCCATGTCTGTACATACTACCAATATATAAAGGCTCCGGTATTTTTAAGGGTCTTTAAGGCTATCAAATTAAAAAATCACCAAAATATATATATTTTTGATCAAAATAATTTTTTTTTGTCAATTTAGCCATGCCTGTCCGTCCTTCTGTCAGTCTGTTGAAATTACGATAGAGCTATCAATATTTATACCCTCAGCCCAATGGCTAATATACTTTGATACTGAGAAAATATGCTATCCAGATCCGATTAATATAACTGGGTTTTGGAAAAACTTCCTAAAAGACGAACTTGGGTCCATTATAGTTCCTCTCCAATCCTGACTCAAATAAAATACTGCTTTTTGTTCTTTCCAAAATGGTGTGATATGTGGCTACATCTATTTTGGATCAGAAGATGTGGGCTTTAGAACCCAGTAAAAACAAGGAAATTCTACACGACAGAATCTCCTTTTGAATAGAATAGTTTTTTGGGTGGCAGGCCTTCGGCATGGGTTTTAAGACTTTCTCCTAAGGACAGATACCAAACCGGCTGTGCTACAGAAACTCCTGTTAAATAGAATAGCTTAGTGTGGCGGGGTTTTAAAACTTTATCCTATGGACAGATACCTAAACTCCGTTTAAATAGTTCTTTTGGTGGCCGGCTTTCTTCCGGGGATTTAAAACATTCTCCGTTAAATAGAATATTTTTTTCGGTGGCCGGTCTTCTGTAGGGGTTTTAAGACTTGCTCCTATGAACAGATACCTACACCAGCTACGCGACAGAAACTCCTTTTAAATATAATAGTTTGTTATGGTGGCTAGCCTTCGGCCGAGGATTTAAGAATTTCTCCTATGGACAGACGCCAACACCGGCTACGCTATAGAATCTTCTGATAAAAAAATTGTTTTTGCGTGCCCGGCCCGAAAAAGGATTTACGACTTTCTCCTATATACCTACACCGGCTACGCGAATGAAACCCCTTTTAAATATAATAGTTGTTTGTGTGGCCGGCCTTCGACCGGGGCCAGATAGCTGCACCGGCTACGCGACAGAAACCCCTATTAAACAGAATATTTTTTGGGTGGCTGGCCTTCGACCGGGGATTTAAGACTTTCTTGTTTGGACAGATACCTTCTGTTATAGGGTAAAAATACCTACCTCTGGAAAATTTTCTAGAAAAATCTGATCGTTTTTAATAAACTAGAGTTAAGCCGCACACATCATTCTAGACTCAATTTAAAATGCTGTTCACAATTTCGTGTACATCGAAAGAAATAAAGGGACTTTCGTGCATCATTTATATAAAATCGAACGAAAATATATATGGGAGCTATATCTTAATCTGAACCAATTTCACCGAAACTTACCACTTATCATTATAGGTCTAAGTCAGCACACTATGCGAAACATTGTCTCAATCGAACATATATTGAGAGTTTGGGGCACAATTTACCTAAAATCGGACGAAAATATATATGGGAGCTACATCTAAATCAGAAACGACTACAACAAAACTTTGCACACATCATTTTATACTCAATTTTATACTCTATTCGTGTAAATCGACAGAAATATAGGGACTTTCGTGCATCATTTATATAAAATCGAACGAAAATATATATGGGAGCTATATTCTTAACTGAACCGATTTATACAAAACTTTACATACGTCAATCTGTACGCTGTATAAAATTTTGTGTCAATCGGTAAAACATTGCGACTTAGGTGAACTATTGTTTATTTTCATTTCATTTTCAGTATCTTGAAGTTTATACTATAGTTTTCCTGGAATAGGATCTGCATGCAATGTGGAACATTTTCATTCAGAGCATGAACAACTTACTACCCATAATGAAATAACATAGTCCCCATATACAGGTCCACTATTCTCGATTTAAAATTTGCTAATTTTCACTGGAAATGAAAGTGCATTATATTAAAGACTAACTTGTACAGAAAACTCATTATTTTCCACAGCGGGTATGATTTTCATCCACAGCAAAGACCGAATCCAAAAAATTCCAACGGCATTCGAAAGAATACATGTCTGGCCTTGGTATGAACTAGGATTAGTAACATAGCAGACCTATAAAATTTGATTTTTTTTAAATTTTTCCCTATTTTTGACTACAAACACGTTAGAAAACCAGTAAGGAAAGCAGTAAAGTTGGACTGGGCCGACCCTTCACCACTTTGGGTATATTGTACTTCCGCAAAAAGGTAAACCAAAGTCGAAGAATTTATTTCTTAAATTGTGCTTAAGGAACCCCACCCCATTCTCGATTTTAATTTTTCAAGATTTTCAAAGAGCTAGTAAATCAATACCAGTGCTCGTTAAGATTTTTAACTTTGCATATATACATTTGAAGATTTAAAAGAGAAGAAAAATAATTTACAACAAATTTTTGTTGTTGTTTTGTTGTTGTTTTTTTGTAATTAAAGAAAAGTCCTTATTTTTGATGGCGGGCATGATAACTCCTCACTGGAATATCGGAATCCGAAAATTCCAACGGTGTTAGAAAGAGTACATGTCTAGCTCTCGTATGAACTAGGATCATTGACTTCGCTTTAAAATTAACAAAATGGCGGACCTTTGAAAAAATATTTTTGGAAAATCACCGATTTTTGACCAAAAACCAAGTTAAAAAATAAGGAAGATCTTCACCGATTGGCTTTATCCTAGTTCATACGATAGCTGTACAGTCACAGAGAAACGTGTAAAAATTTGAAATCGATTGGGTTATTAGTTTTTGAGTTATAGTGCCCGCCATTCGCAAAGGAGAAAAACGCATTTAAAGTTTGAGAAGCCGCCACTTGATGCTGACACAATAAATCGGCTATATCTTCAAGAGTTCTTGAGATTTTCACTTGAAATTTTGTAGGGACATTCTTGAAGTAGAGTAAATTCGAGAAGTAAAGTAAAGGCAAAAAATACAAAGAAATACCACATTTGTCATTGTTTCTTCTTGTTCTTAGCATAAATACTAATTTAATGACTACAAATGCTGACACTGCAGAAATAAAAACTGCAAAATCAAAAATATCGCGTGAGTGACCGAGAAAAATCCTTCGAAATAAAGGATATGCCAAATTTTGAAAGTGCAATAATAATGCTCTTATTCATGTAAAGAATATAAAAAGTTCAAAATATTCACACAATTCGCAGAGTTTTCCCATTATTAGCAATGGTGTCCAAAGTCATGTATATTTGAAGTCGCTCAAAAGTTAAAAACCGGAGGCTCTCAAATTTTTACCACTGATAGTACTCCTAAAAGTTGTAAAAGAGAATTTTAAAAAAATAAACTGTTTTCGATTTATTTAACTTTTAAAGTTTGATTTTGCCTCTGAAAGTCGTGTAAGTGACTGCGGAAGTGCCCATATGTATCCTTACAATTGCATGTCAATGTTCCCTCGAAGGAACATACGAATGCCTTTCTGCAACCTATGCTAAATTAAATTTCATAGACGCTATTCGCACTGTTAAAAATTTAATCTCAATCAGACACCCGTTCGAAATCCATATGGAAGCTATGGTTGCATCTGCAGCATTTCCAACAAAATTTCGTGTTAATCGTACACACATTAGGAGTTTGGTGCATCATTTATGTAAAATCGGACGAATATATAATTTACATGGGCCTATGTTAAAAAAATGACAAAAGTTTATCAGGATATTTTTTATTTTATACGAATCATAAAAAGAAAACCAGTAAGGATAGTAGTAAAGTCGGACGGGGCCGACTATATGATACCCTTCACCACTATGGGTATATTAAACAGGACTATTAACATAAAATTGGATGAAATAAAATATGTGATATTTATCTAAATGTGAATCTACATAGATCTATCCATAACGTATGTAAATCGTCTTCAAACAAATATAAATAGGTAATCCGTTGGGCTATGTCTGTAACTATGTAATTCTATGCTCAATTTTGTAAGTTGTGCAAAATTTGATGACAATCTGACTACATGAGGAGTTTGATGCCCAATTTACTTGAAATCGGGCGAAAATATATATGGAAGCTTTATCCAAATATTAAGCGATTTCAAACAAACATGTCACAGTAATTTCAGAACGTTTTGTTCCTATCAGCCTATTGGTTCCTTGGTGCGTCAATTACTTAAAATCAATCTATAATAAAAGGGAGCTATATTTAAATCTGGACCGATTTTCACTAAACAAGGCAGACATCACTCTAGGCTCAATTCAGTACGTTATGCCAAATTCAGTGCGTTATCGAAAGATATATAGCGGCTTTGGTGCACCATTTACATGAAATCGGATGAAACTATATATGGGAGCTATATAGAAATCTGGACCGATTTTCTCGAAATTTGGCAGACATCTCTTTAGGCTCATTTCAGTACGTTATGCCAAATTTCGTGCAAATCTAAGGATATATAGGGACTTTGGTGCACCATTCATATGAAATCGGACGAAACTATATATGGGAGCTATATCTAAATCTTGACCGATTTTCACGAAACAAGGCAGACATCACTTTAGGCTCAATTCAGTACGTTATGTCAAATTTCGTGCAAATCGAAAGATATATAGCGACTTTGGTGTACCATTAACATGAAATCGGACAAAACTATATATGGGAGCTATATAGAAATCTGGACCGATTTTCTCGAAACTTGGCAGACATCTCTCTAGGCTCATTTCAGTACGTTATGCCAAATTTCGTGCAAATCGCAAGAAATATGTGGACTTTGGTGCACCATTTACATGAAATCGGAGGAAACTATATGGGAGCTATATCTAAATCTGGACCGATTTTCACGAAACATGGCAGACATCACTCTACGCTCAACTCAGTACGTTATGCCAAATTTCGTACAAATCGAAAGATATATAGCGACTTTGGTGCACCATTTACATGAAATCGGACGAAACTATATATGGGAGCTATATCTAAATCTCGACCGATTTTCTCCAAACTTAGCAGACATCACTCTAGTCTTAATTCAGTACGTTATGCCAAATTTCGTGAAAATCGAAAGATATATTGGGACTTTGGGGCACCATTTACATGAAATCGGACGAAACTATATATGGGAGCTATATCTAAATCTGAACCGATTTTCTCAAAACTTGGCATACATCACTCTAAGCTCAATTTAGTACGTTATGCCAAGTTTCGTGCAAATCGAAGGATATATAGAGACTTTGGTGCACCATTTACATGAAATCGGACGAAACTATATATGGGAGCTATATCTAAATCTGGACCGATTTTCACGAAACTTGGCAGAAAAAAATAATTCTAGACCCAAATGAGTAGACTGTACCAAATTTCGTGCAAATCGAAAGATATATAGGGACCGTTTACATTAAATCGGTTAAATAAATATATGGGAGCTATATCTAAATCTTAACCGATTTTTCCCAATTTCAATAGGGTTCGTCCTTGGGCCGAATAAGTGACCTATGCTAAATTTCATCCAATTCGGATCATAAATGCGACCTGTACTTTGTTTACAATTTAACATGCACAGACAGACAGACGGACGGACGGACATGCATAAATCGACTTAGAAAGTGATTCTATGCATATTCTCAAAAGGAACCATGTGTCTATCTCGTTTCCTTTTGCCTGTTACAAACATATGCACAAAGACATAATACCCTGTACCACAGTGTGGTGAAGGGTATAAAAAACGAGAATGGAGAGCCCACTTAAACTTTAGCTCCTCATTCGGGCTTTGCACTAGTCAACATCGAAGCTATGTGGTTTTCTACTTGTCTTACAAAATTCTGAAACATTCCTTTATCTGTCAATTATGAACGATTACGATGAGAACCGAGCAACTCCATTCGCATTTATGCTTTATGTAATTCGAGAAAGAATTATGAAATAGCCTCTGAAAATCCAAAATATCCCTTGAAAAATAAGCAAATCCTATATATACTTATACACACACACACAAAATAATAGCATGTAAATGTGATTACAAACACAAAATTACTAGTATTATTGTGATTGGCTACCCACTCCATACTGCACCTTAAATACAAAATCTCAACAAATGTTTGATATTTTCATTTCTAATGTAAACAAAATTGTTGACTGTCAGACAGACATCACTGTTGATGGTGGTGACACAATAATGGTGTCAACAGAAAAAAAATCGAGATAACTTTGTTATTTGAAGCTGCTGTTGTTATTACCGCTGTTATTGTTAAAACTAATGCCAAGACATTTGGCCCGGTCTCTGTGCCTTAACAGATTACAACAAATTTTGAAATGCGTGTCAGGTTTTAGCAGACAAAAAAAAAAATGATTATATTTTCAAATCCCAAACAAAAAATGAAAACACGAAGCCATCAGCCCTTAAACATTATTATGCCTCGTTGACAAAGTTCAAATTAAAATCCAATAATCCTTAGCACGACAGTGGCACAAACATTAGGCATTAGACAGATCAAGTGAGGCAAATCGAAATGCCCTGAAGTAAAAAAAAACGGAACAGATTTCATTATGGAGTTTGAGTGATGATGGTAATGATGATGACGATGGCGATGAATGTGGTTATTATTAGGGGCTGTTATTACAAAACAAAAACACCAACACCAATGGCTTAAAATATATGTCTTGCATCTATTTTTTCCCCATTTTTATTCCTTAAAAATGCAAAAGACAATCCCTAAAGTAAGTACACAAACAAAATGTGCCCGAAAGCTCTCGTTATTTGCTCTATTTTTTGGTGGTGGTGGTGTAATAATTCATAAAATAATGTCGTAAAAATATTTTCCCGCACCAGCAGAAATATAAAGTTTCCTCACGTCCAAATAAAAGTACAATAACAACAGAAGACAGCAGGAAGAGCGACCCCTCTAGAGAGCCCGCACAAGATAATATGTAGTCCTTGGAAGTTATTGCTCTAGGAAATGCGGCAATGAACAAACCAAACGAACGAATGGATGAATGAACACTGTGCCTGCCACGAAGCAACAGTCTTTTGGCCATAAAAAAACTCCGAAGGATATTCGCATTCATTCACATTGCAGTTTGTCACATTTTTATAACATTTTATTTATTACTTCGCCAAGGAGTTTTCTTGTTCTTTCCAAAATTTTTTGATTATCATTGCCGCCGCCGCCACAAATTGTATCCATAGTTGTAAAAATTTCGAAAATCAACATTCAAACATAAATACAATTTTGACGAAATAACCAACAAGTAATGACAATGCAGGTCATAATGTACCCTATATGAAGAAGAGACGATTGTGTAAAAATTTAGGGAGAAAATATTTTGATAGATTTGTTTAAATGTAAGCACCGATGATCCTGATGGTTTAAGGCAGAGTTTTGAAATTGTGAACATACAGTCCTATCTCTCATAATATGTTAGGTGTCGAAAATCGTTGTCCCCCTTATAAAAGTACCTACCAATATTCGGGCAAGTTTTTCATCCTAAGCAGCTGTAATTTTGTATGGAATTTGGTTTTCTCTCTTTTCCAACTAAAAATGGTCAGTATTGGTTCACCTTTTAGGTTATATCTGAAAATTCGGTATCTTAGGGAGTTTTGGCACGTAATTTAATATATTGGACTCTAATTGAGTAGAAAATCTCCTTTCCAAAATTTGCCAATATTAGCCCAAGTTTCATGGTAGACTCCCCTTTTCGTTATTTTGGGTACATCTTATTTTTCAGGGGTGTTAATTCTTCCTACCAAAATTATGAATATCGGTTTATAGCTCACATGTAATGGTACCACTCCATTTTTGGAATTCAAAAGCAGTAGGAGCACTTTCCCTCCGATGTGCCTGTGATTTGGTATGAAGGGTTTCTGAAGCCTTCAGAAAATGATCAAAAGATGTCCTTGTTATACCCTTCACCACACTGTGGTACAGGGTATTTTGTCTTTGGGCATATGTTTGTAACAGGCAAAAATAATCGAGATAGACCCATGGTTGCTTTTGAGAATATGCATATAATCACTTTCTGAGTCGATTTATGCATGTCCGTCCGTCTGTCCATGTATTTTTGTTAACAAAGTACAGGTCGCATTTATGATCCGATTTGGATGAAATTTGGCACAGGTCACTTAATTGGCCCAAGGACGAACCCTATTGAAATTGGAGAAAATCGGTCCACGTTTAGGCATATCTCCCATATAAGGGTACCCCCCAATTTTCGGTATTTTGAGGTTATTTAGCACGTCTTTAAACTGAATTCGCTGAAATTTGGTACTTTGAGTTCTTATTGGGTAGCAAATTTCCCTACTAAAAATTATAAATATAGGTCAATTTTTTCGGATAGTCCCCATATAAGGGTACCCACAATTTTCGGTATTTTGGGGTTCTTGAGCTCGTTTTATAACTGAATTCTCTGAAATTTTGTACATTGGGTACTAAATTACTCCACTAAAAATTATAAATATAAGTCCAGTTTTTCTGGTAGCCCCATATAACGGTACCCCCAAATTTTTGGTATTTTGGGGGTTCTGATCGTATTTTTCGACCGAATTGACTGTAATTTAGTACGTCGAGTTCTTATTAGGTAGCAAATCTCTCCACTATAAATTATGAATATAGGTCAATTTATTCGGGTAACCCCCATATAAGGGTACCCCCCAATTTTCGGTATTTTGGGGTTCTTGAGCGCGTTTTTCAACCAAATTCTTTGTAATGGTTCAGATTCTTGTAAAATGGTTCAGATTTAGATATAGCTCCCATATATATTTTCGTCCGATTTCATGTAAATGGTGCCATAATGTTCCTATATATCTTTCGATTTGCACCAAATTTGGCATAACGTACTGAACTGAGCCTAGAGTGATGTCTGCCAAGTTTCGAGAAAATCGGTCCAGATTTAGATATAGCTCCCATATATAGTTTCGTCCGATTTCATATAAATGGTGTACCAAAGTCTCTATATATACATCGATTTGCACCAAATTTGGCATAACGTACTGAATTTAATCCAGAATGATGTCTGCCAAGTTTCGTGAAAATCGGTCCAGATTTAGATGTAGCTCCCATATATAGTTCCCACATATCTTTCGATTTGCACCAAGTTTGTTATAAAGTACTGAATTGAGCCTAGAGTGATGTCTCCCATGTTTCTAGAAAATTAGTCCAGATTTCGATATAGCTCCCATATATAGTTTCGTCCGAAATTTGGCATAACGTACTGAATTGAGCCTAGAGTGAAAATCAGTTAAGATTTAGATATAGCTCCCATATATATTTTCGTCCGATTTAATGTAAATGGTACAACAAAGTCCACATATATCTTTCGAAATTTCGTCCAATTTCATGTTAATAGTCCTGTTTAATATACCCATAGTGGTGAAGGGTATTATAAAGTCGGCCCCGTCCGACTTTACTGCTTCCTTACTGTTTTTTCTGTTAATTGGTGTGGCACCCAAACATCGAGCTTCTTTTTGAAGCTTTCTGTAAATGGTTTAAAACAATTTTGTGGTCGGTTTTTAGCTCCTGGTCGATGTTACGACTGCTAACATCTCGATAATTTCTCCGATTTTATAGATATTTTTACAATGGATTTCTTTTTCCACAACTTAATATATTACAATGTGCAATGTTCGGAGAATCCGAACGCATGATATAAATTTAACAGAAGGAGTGGAAAGATGATCCTTATTTTCGAACTTAAATTAAGTTTAAATTATCTATTACTATGTTCAGTATTCCTATGGTGGACAGCACTAATTGATTGTATTTTGAATGATGAAAGATGTTAAACACCCTAAGTTTTTTATATACTTTAATGTTTTGGAAAAAATCCTGTACTACTTCTCAGTATATGTGTGTATTTCGACATCGATTTTATGGGCTCAGAATACCCTAGCGACTTTTCTAACCGAATAAGGAAATCTCCCAGGACACCTCAGATGCAGGCACATTTACACAAGAGTAGATGCGTGAGAGGAGTAGGTATAAAACATGCGGTAAGACAACGAAACGTTGGAAGATTTCCAATGCTACTGTCCAGCTTTTGAGTATCTTTGAACCTAATTCTTGGAAAATTATACTATTCATGACCTAAATGACATGAGAAAGTTTCAATTGAAAAGGCTGAAGGACTTCCCTATGAACATAGAACTCCAAGATGTATAAGGAAATCAAGCTCAAGATGTTTTTCCAAAATTGTACCACCTCAAAAGTAATTTGTTATTGTACTCATGCCGAATGGTATAAAAAGTTCGACCCATCCGTGCATAACAACCGTTTCAACTTCACATCTAACAGATAGCGAGACAAACACACAAGTAATAGCAAACACATAACTTGAGATATAGGTTTTAGGGTATGGACGAGCAAAATTTGCCACATTCTACAAAACTCCTCTTAAAGAAACTCATAATGCAGTGACTTCCAAAAATAGCCAAAAACATACAGGACACAAATATTACATCATAAACTATAAAAAATTGTAAGTTGCACCCCACCCTCCTCCGCCGCCACTTCCCTCTCAGACCATTTCAACTGGTTGCATTTGCAAAATCCTCTTGGCTGTTGTTTTGCAGCTTTAGCCAAATAACTTCAACAATTTTCGATGACACCATAAACTTTTATAAGCGAGCAGTGCTGCAATGCCGCGTCGTCTTCTTTGTTGTTGACATTTTGTGGCTCAATGGTGTAACATAAAAAATAACGGAAACATATTTTATTTGGTACGTAGAATAAATGCTGGTCAATGTTATCGGGCTTTGGTTTGCTTGGTGTCAAAATTATATTTACTGTACATATATAATAAAATTAAATAAAAATTTATATTCAATTGAAATGCATGCAAGATTATGTTCAAATGCTGGAGGACGTGGATAAGGTTGACAAGTGGAGGCAGATAAAGGACAAATGCCTGAGTTAAAAGTTAATCTACGATTTTAAAAGTTTATCCAAGAAATAAGGCGATACCTATGATGTTTTATACCTCTCAC
>NW_026876731.1:0-19958 GCF_032173495.1 Musca vetustissima
ACATATTTTATTACTGTTTTAATGGAGGAAGTCAAAGTGTTCAAAACTGCCCCCCCAGGGGGGCACCTTTGAACAAAGTTTGGTATTTTTGAACGGCATGGTTTTTTACAGTGTTTATGTTCAAATATATATGTATTGTATTCATATATATCAAAAATGCAATTATTTATTAAAAAATATATACAAAAATATTCGAAAAATAAAAAAATTCTGATCAAAATTTATGAAAGCACAAAATTACATAAAAACAAAAGTTTATATGGTGACAAATACAGCTAATTTCGTAATCTTATTAGCCCATTTGAAATCTTTGAGAAATCGAAGCCAAAAGCTAAAAACTCCGTTTTTACTGGAGTTTACTGGGTATGTTCAAAGGTGCCCCACCTGTGGTATTTTACGGAAATTTATAATAACTTTTTTTGTAATAAATATATATGAAAGAAAATACATTAGGTATGTCTGAAATGATTATTGGAATGCAAAAAAATTGTTTAACGAAAGAAAACTTTCACAAAATTCTTCCTGCGCCCTTACAAACAAATGAAAAAAAGTTTACAATTTCACTGCGAAAACATGGTCACCCATGTACAATTTGTCGACAAGTGAAAAAGCTAGCAAAAGTGGTTTACGCAGATGAAGAACACGATTGGCACATACAAAAATTTGGTTGCTGGTCGGAAAAATTTTAAACCAAGATTTTATGAGCGCTGTTCAAAGCTGCCCCACGTTCAAAGGTGCCCCCCTCTCCCCTACGACTAAAAAATACCAAATTGCAGCAAGTTCGGTTGAAAAACGCGCTCAAGGACCCCAAAATACCGAAAATTTATAATTTTTTGTGGAGAGATTTAGTACCCATTAAGAACTCAAAATACTAAATTACAACTAATTTCGCGGAAAAATACGATCAAAACCCCCAAAATACTAAAAATTAGGAAGCACCGTTATATGGGGGCTACCAGAAAAAGTGGACATATATTTATAATTATTTGTGGAGACATTTAGTACCCAATAAGAACTCAATGTAGCAAATTTCAGCGAATTCGGTTGTAAAACCCCCTCAAGAACCCCAAAATACCGAAAATCTGAAGGTACCCTTATATGGGAGCTATCCGAAAAACTGACCTATATTCATAATTTTTTGTGGAGAGATTTGGAACATATTAGAACTCAAAATACCAAATTACAACTAATTCGGCGGAAAAATACGATAAAAACCCCCAAAATACTGAAAATTAGGAGGTACCGTTATATGGGGGCTACCAGAAAAAGTGGACCTATATTTATAATTTTTTGTGGAGACATTT
Organism: Musca vetustissima; assembly: GCF_032173495.1. NCBI lineage: Eukaryota > Metazoa > Arthropoda > Insecta > Diptera > Muscidae > Musca > Musca vetustissima. The sequence continues at coordinate 1,305 of NW_026876731.1, forward strand.
ATTACCCAATAATAACCCAATGTAGCAAATTTCAGCGAATTCGGTTGAAAAACGCGCTCAAGAACCCCAAAATACCGAACATTGGAGGGTACCCTTATATGGGAGCTATGCCTAAACGTGGACCGATAAAGCCCATCTTCGAACTTGACCTGCCTGCAGACAATAGACGACCCAATGTAAAAATTTTGCGATCTATCTCAATTCGTTTAGACGCTAGAGTGGTTACAACAAACAGACAGGCGGACATGGCTATATCGTCGTAGAATTTTACGCTGATCAAGAATATATATACTTTATAGGGTCAGAAATTATTACAAACGGAAAAACAAAAACGGAAAAACAAAACTAATGTACCCTCGAAACCAAGGGTGAGGGTATAAAAACAATATTAAGTTCGACCGAACTTTTTATACCCTCCACAGTGGGGATGACAATCAAAATATCTAAAATTAGTGGGGGCTCCTACGAGAAAACGGATATTATCATAGGATCTGGAACATTCCAAAAAATACGCGGGAAGAAGAAAATTGAAATTCTCAAAATGTCTACCGTTACATATGGCTGTAATAAAACGGAGGTCAATATTGATATTTTTTGGTAGTGAGATTTGACAGCCAATGAGAATAGAAAATACCAAATTACAGCCAATTCGAGTGAAAAACGCATTTTGAAGGATCATTAACATGAAATTGGATCCATAAACAGCCATTCTGCAACCCATACTAAAGTTTTCATTTGGTCAGACATAGAGTTAGTTGCTTCTTACAATGGGACAAAATTATGCAAATCAATTTAAAGCAAATCAATAAAAGGAGTTTGGTGCACCATTTATATAAAATCGGACGAAAATATATATAAGATCTATATCGCAATCTAAACCGATATGAGATCTCCTATGTGAGAGCTCTATCCAAATCTGAACCGATTTCAACAAAACTTTCCACACGCTAGGTTATATTAACTTCAGTATGTTGTGCAAAATTTTTGTGTCAAACGATCTAACTTCAGGTCTTTGGTGCACCATTTACTTAAAATCGGACGAAACTATATATGAGACCTATATCTAATTCTGAACCGATTCCTACAAAACTTTGCAAACGTTAGGCAATACTAATTTCAGTACGTTGTGCAAAATGTTGTAGAAAATGGCTTAACTTTGGGTCTTTGGTGCACCTTTTACTTAAAATCGGGCGAAACTATATATCTAAATCTGAACCGATTTCAACAAAACTTGCCACACGTTATGTTGTAGTAAATTCAGAACATTGTGCAAAATTTTGTGCCAATCTGACCCACCTGGGGGTTCGGTACATCATTTATATCTTACTTCTACGTTGTACTAATTTCAGTACCTTGTGGGACATTTTATGTCAATTTTGTGTAAAATGGGACGAAAATATATATGTAGAACCTATATCTAAATTTGTACCGATTTCAACGAGATTTGCCAGATATTAATTTATATTAACTAGAGTACATGGTACGAAATTGTGTTGCAATCGGAAAAACTTTGGGTCTTTAGTGCACAATTTATATAAAAACGGAAGAAAATATATATAAGAGCTATATCTAAATCTGAACCGAAAATTAGCACACACAATTCCTAATAATTCAATACGCCATGCACAATTTCGTGCAAATATATATATATATATATATATATATGAGTACCATATCAAAAGAGTCGAGACACTCGATCTCAAACGTCAAATCCATAGCGTATATGTCAAATATAATCCACTGGTATTGTGAGCATGATTAAGGTGACGTATACGATTTGGAATCAATATTTGAAATCGATTGGATTTAGTTGTCTAAAGGCGCTCTTAAATATTACGAGCTCTATTATATTGCAAACCGAATGGAAAATATAACATACCCACCATCTTATTTTGGAGGTCATACAAATTTGCAGAATTTAAAAAATTTCATGCCTGTCGACTCATTGGCGAATTAACTCAAAAAAATAGTTTATTTCTTTGAAAATATTGAAATAATTGATTAAATATTGAAACGAAATTTGTAGTGTATTATTCTGACTTTAATGAAGAACAAACTGTGGTAGATTTTTAGGCGTCAACATATATTCCATTTTGCTTTATCACTTAAAATGTTCCCTTATTTATATAAAAATCTATTAGTTTCTATGCCTATTATGTGTTTTTTTAATTATATATTTATTTTCGTGTTTCTTTCTCTTTTCAGAAAACTCAAATACTTTATCGTTTCAATCCATTTCCAGAGTTTCAAATGGAAACTGTTCCATTGGCCATCAATCGCTCACTGAAACAGGAGGAAATATTTCCACAACGTCTCAACAATTTAATGGGCTACAATATGAATGTTGTCATTGGTGGTTCCGATCCTCGAATAATACCATACGAAAAAGATGGAAAACTATTTGTAGGAGGATTTGTTGGTCATTTCGTATGGGCATTTGCCAAAAAATATAATTGTAACCTGCATGAACCATTACCATATAACCCCAAAGTTCCGCTACCCAGTCAAGAGCTAATGAGAGCTGTTCGCAATGGAACTGTAGAATGGTCTGCCGGTGTCACATTTCCAGGGATACCGATTTTAGGTTACACCTATCCATATGAGTTTATCAACTGGTGTTTGATGATACCAGTCGAAGCGGATATTCCAGGATATGAATTTTTCACATCCGTATTTAAAGGTGAAACCTATGTCTTCTTTATTGCCACTTTAATTATTATTTCGATGGTATTGAGTGCTGCTTTGTACATTCATGGCTATAGGCCGGATTTATTTGATATAATTTGTCACGATGATTGTTTGCGCGGAATGCTGGGCCAATCGTTTAGCGAGTTGCGTAATCCACCGGTAATAGTTCAAGCCATCTATTTGGAAATTTGTATGTTGGGTATACTTTTGACGACCACATATAACGCCTACTTCTCCACTTATGTCACCAAGGCACCAAAGACAGCCACTCTGAACACCTTGGACGATATTATGGCTTCAGGTCTAAAATGTGTCGCCTGGAAACCGGAATATAATGAGATTTTATCCCGGGCTCCAGAATTCAAAAAATATGCTCCAATGTTTTTGGTGGAACCGAATTATCAAAAATATTTAGAGTACCGTGAATCGTTTAATACCCACTACGGTTATGTGGTACCCACGACAAAATGGACAATTATCACTGAGCAGCAGAAAATGTTTACCACGCCATTGTTTAAACAAAGTTCCAGTTTTTGTTTTTACAACAATATTCCAATGGTCTTCCCGATTCATGAAAATTCTCTATTCATTGAAGCGATGTATAACCTTATGTTGGAAATCTGGCAATCGGGTTTAATGAATGTATGGATGGAACATGGATTTTTAGAGCTGATCAAAGCTAAAAAGCTGGTGTTATCCGATTTGAGCAGAAAGAAAGAATTCGAAGCAATGAAAGTCGATGATTTGCTGTATATTTTTATATTTCTGGGAATAATGTTGGTGGTTGTGGTTTTGGTATTCATTGGAGAATTGTTAGTATTTCATAAACAGAAGATACGTGAAAAACTACGAAGTCTTGTGAGAACGCGCAAAGGAAATTTGGAAATGAAACAAAGAGATGCTACAAAGGAAATATATGAACCTGCTGGAAATTATGTTAGAGATGGCCTGCTATGGAGAAAATTTAATTAACACCTATTTGTAAAAAAAAAATTGGGAATAATGTTGGTGGTAGAATTTCATAAATAAATATTTGAGAACTTTGAATAAAAATATGTTTTTGTAAACTGTACAGATCAATAGTTACATTTGAGCATATATATTATATAGACTTACTTCTTGTGACTATTTAAGCATGTATATTATTGCATATTTTTAGCAAAGTACAGGACGATATTTCCTATCCAATTACGATGACATTTATACCCTTCACCAGACTGTGGTGAATATCAAATTGTCTGTCTGTCCATGTCAAATTGTAAACAAAGTACAGGTCGCATTTATGATCCGAATTGGATGAAATGTCGCACATCCCAAGGAAAATCGTTTCTGATTTACATATAGTTCCCACATATAGTTTCGCCCGATTTTATGTAAATGGAGCACCAAAGACCCAAACTTTGGCCGATTGCCGCAAAATTTTACAGAACGTAACTAAGTAGTGTAATTTAACGTGTTAAGTTTTGTTGAAATGGGTCCAGCTTTGGATATAGGTTTTATATATATTTTGTCCAACCAAACAACTAAAGTTTTTTTTTTAGATTGACACGAAATTTCCAAAATTAATCATAGAATGTCGTGCTTGCGTTTTGAGACATGAAGGAATATCCCATACACATTTTCGACCGACATCATGTTAATCGTGTACCAAAAAAATCAACGGATGTCCGATTGAGGTTTGCATAAAATCGATTTAAATAATTTTGTCTCCTTGTAAACAAAAGACTCGATATCTTTGCAAATGAAAAATTTAGTATTGGTTGGAGAATGGGATTGTAAAGATAGCATACCTTAGTTCATCCAATTAAATGTAAATGGTGCTCCAAAAAATGCGACGTCTATAGGATGCATCTGTTGAATATACCCAAATTGGTGAAGGGTATCATAAAGTCGACCCCGTCCGACTTTACTGCTTCCCTTACTGATTTTTATTATACCCTTCACCACACTGTGGTACAGGGTATTATGACTGTGTGTATGTGTTTGTAACAGGCAAAAGGAAACGAGATAGGCACATGGTTCCTTTTAAGATTATGGATAACATCACTTTCTAAATCGGTTTATGTATGTCCATCCGTCTGTAAACAAAGTACAGTTCGCATTTATGATCCGAATTTGATGAAATTTGGCACACTTCATCTATTTGGACCAAGGATGAACCCTATTGAAATTGGGAAAAATCGGTTCAGATTAAGGTATAGCTCCCATATATATCTTCACCTTATTTGATGTAAATTGTGTACCAAAGTCCCTATATGGCTTACGAAATTCACGAAATTCAGCATTGCGTACTGAATTAAGTCTACAATAATGCTTGTTAAGTTTCGTAAAAATCGGTTCAGATTTAGATATAGCTCCCATATATATATATATATATATTTGTCCGATAAAGGCTCTGTTTATCTTTCAATTAGGATGCAATTTGACACAGCATACTAAATTAGGTCTTAAATAACGTGTTGGAAATTTCATTAAAATCGGTTCTGATTTAGATAAAGCTACCATATATATATATATATATATATATATACTGGTCCGATTTTATGTAAATGTTGCACCAACGTCCCTATATATATTTCTATTTGCACGAAATTGAGCAAAGTGTACTGAATAACGTCTAGAATGATGCGTGTTAAGTTTCGTGGTAATCAGTTCAGATAGACAGTCCTATTTAATGTAAATGGTGTACTAAAAGCCCAGTATATCTTTCGATTTGCACGAAATTTGGCACGGCGTAATGAATTAAATCTAGAATGTTCTGTGTGTAGTTTCGTGAAAATAGGTTCAGATTTAGATATAGCTCCCATATATATTTTCGTCCGATTTAATGTAAATGGAGCACTAAAGGCCCAACGTTTGTCCGATTGACATACAATTTTGTACAATGTACTGAGGTTAATATGAAATAATTTCTGGCAAGTTTCGTTCAAATCAAGACATTTCATCTATTCCTCGCATTCTGAACTATTGGGAATGGGTTATATTTGTTAGTTTCTGAATCTTTATTGATTTTGATATCTTTGCTAATCCAAAGATTTCTCTATAGGGTAAAGATCTTATGATTGTTCTGGCCATTAAAAATCCTGATTTCTGGCTCCCGCAACCAATCTTTGACACGTTTCGGTGTATGTGTTTGGAAATTATTATAAAGTTTTTAGTACGATTTTTTACCCAGTAAGAATAAATAATACTAAATAGTAGCAGATCAGATTACAGTGCCAAAAGGCTAAAACCTGGATAGATTTCAATACCAAACATCCTAGACGCAAGAGTAAGGTATTTGCAAAATCTCTAAGCTATATCTTCAATATTAAATAAAAATTAAATAAATTTCTATCGTAAATTTTAACAGACATTCGGACGGACATTTAGGCACACATTGTTGAATCGACATGCAATTTTATCTGATCAAGAAAATATATATGCACTTAATGGATTCTCAGGCTAATATTGTAAACGGATAGGAAAATAGAATATACACACAATTCTTGTCGTTGAGGGGGTATAAAAATTCTTAAGTTCGGGTCAACATGTGGTGTGGTGCTGCCTTTACATAGGGACTATTTCAGTAGGTTGTTTATACTTTAAGAAAATTAAATACCAAATTACAGACACTCAGGTTACAATGACCTCGTCATAATTGTGTGAACGTAGAGACGACTTTATGAAAATAATATTATAGGTTAAATTGATCCCCTAATAGCAATTATCGTCTTGGAACGGAACCTAAACTACATGCAAAATTTCGTGATAATAGGTTCATTACTGCGGCGAAAAAAAGCTTAGTTAGGAAATCTCTTATACTTTGGTAATTCAAATAACATAAACTTAGGTTGGAAAATGCGGCTTGCACTGTACTTAAAATGGTCCAGGACAACTATGTGGGAGCTTTGTCATAACATTTACATATATTGTACATTTTCTGTAAAGAAGTGTTATCTATTTTATTTTTATGTATATATAAAAGTTCAGCTAAATTTTCCGTGTTTTGAATGTCCAGCTCATGATAGATAGTATAAGAAGTTCGATCTGGTAGAACTTAACATCATTATACCCTTCACCACACTGTGGTACTGGGTATTATGTCTTTGTGCATATGTTTGTAACAGGCAAAAGGAATCGAGATAGACCCATGGTTACTTTTGAGAATATGCATAGAATCACTTTCTGAGTCGATTTACGCATGTCCGTCTGTCCGTACATTCACGTATTTTTGTTAATAAAGTACAGGTCGCATTTATGATCCGATTTGGATGAAACTTGGCACAGTTCACTTATTTGGCACAAGGACGAACCCTATTGAAATTGTAGAAAATCGGTTCAGATTTAGATATAGCTCCCATATATAGGTACTGGGTATTATGTCTTTGTGCATATGTTTGTAACAGGCAAAAGGAATCGAGATAGACCCATGGTTACTTTTGAGAATATGCATAGAATCACTTTCTGAGTCGATTTACGCATGTCCGTCTGTCCGTACATTCACGTATTTTTGTCTATCCGCATTTATGATCCGATTTGGATGAAACTTGGCACAGTTCACTTATTTGGCACAAGGACGAACCCTATTGAAATTGTAGAAAATCGGTTCAGATTTAGATATAGCTCCCATATATAGTTTCACCCGATTTAATGTAAATGGTGTACCAAAGTCCCTATATGTCCTTCGATTTGCACGAAATTTTGTACAGCTTACTGAATTGAGTCTAGAATGATGTGTGTAAAATTTCTTGAAAATCGGTTCAGATTTAGATATAGCTCCCATACAAAGTTTCGCCCGATTTTAGGTAAATGGTGCACCTAAGTACTGATTTTGATATAGCTCCCATATATATTTTCGTCCGATTTTATGTAAATGGTGTACTAAAGGTCCTGCATATCTTTCGATTTACACGAAATTTGGCACAGCGTACTGAATTAAGTCTAGAATGATATATGGTAAGTTTCGTGGAAATCAGTTCAGATTTAGATATAGCTCCCATATATATTTCCGCCCGATTTAATGTAAATGGAGCATTAAAGGCCCAATATTTGTCCGATTGGCACACAATTTTGTACAATGTACAGAGGTTTCATCTATAAGATGCACTGTTTGATCTTTGGATGTACTATTCCTCGCTTCCTGAACTGTTGGGAAGGGGCTATGTTTGTTAGTCTTTATTGATTTTAAAATCTATGCTAATCCAAAGATTTTTCTATAGGGTAAAGATCTTATGATTGCTCTAGCCATTAAAAATCCTAATTTTTGACTCCCGCAACCAATCTTTGACATTTCCATATGTTTGTATGTTTGAGGTTATTTCGTTATTAATTAATATTAATTTATTAATTTCAAAATTAATTTTGCATTTCTGCTTTTGTTTTAAGTGAATGAAGTACCCGATTTAAAACTGAAAAATACACGATTTTTATTTTCGAAAAAAAAAAAAATAAAACAAAACGGCATTAATTTTCTGTGGATCTTCAGTTGCTTTAGTTTTGGCCACTAGTGTATATGTGGGGGCATCAATACTTGGACTTATATAGACAATTTTCCGCAAAAGTGTATGGAAAAACTAATAGTTCCATTGAGCTTATCACTTAGCTCAATGGAACTATTTGTTGATGATGAAAATGGAGGTGATCGCGTCAAAATACGTGTGATCGATTGGTACCTGCATTTCGGTGTGGGGGCGTTGGTTGACGCTTTGTATTAACTTGTGTTTACAGCACCGTGGGGTAAGACCGCAACGTAGGTACCCACGTACTCTAAGCATCTCTGCTCATTTTATCCTCTCTTTGTGGTCATTCCATTGTGGAGAGCCTGCAGTTATTAGTTCAAATTGTAGTAGTTTCGGCTACGAAAACGAGCAGAGTTTAGTCTGTGGGGGACCATTCCCGGACTAGCAGGCTTCTGGAGCAATTGTTGGGAGGGGTGAGATGCATGGTGGCTACCATTATCGTGTGATGTTGGTGGTCACTTTTGCATTGTATCCCCTTTCAGCAATTTTTTCATTGTAGAGAGCCTGCATGTTAGTCGTAATGGTAGTAGCTTTGTCTATGAAGCTGGGCAGAGGCTATAGTCTGTGAATGGCCAGTCTCGAACTGTTTGGGGTTCTACTGGTAATAGCTTTGGCTATGAACCTGACCGAAGGTTTCGGTAGCACGGATGTCAGGGCCCCTAGGTCTGTGGAAGTAGCCTGGCAGTTGGTGTTGGCCCTTCGGGGAGCATCGTGCTGGATGTGGTTTATACCCAATTCGCGGGTAGAGCTGTGTCTCGGTGTGGAGTTGCATTACAACCGGGTGCCTGACCCATAGAAAGGCAGGAGTTTTAGATGGGCTCCGCTCCTCATCCAAGGAGGTGATCGCACCCAAATACGTGTGATCGATTGGTACCTGCATTTCGGTGTGGGGGCGTTGGTTGACGCTTTGTATTAACTTGTGTTTACAGCACCGTGGGGTAAGACCGCAAGGTAGGTACCCACGTACTCTAAGCATCTCTCTCACTTTAGATTTAAGGCAACCCCCCCCATTCACGATTTTAATTTTTCAAGATTTTTAAAGGGCTGGTAAATCAATACCAATGCTTGTTAAGGTATGTAACTTTGCATATATATATTTGAAGATGTAAAAGAGAAGAAAAATAATTTACAAAAAAAAAAATATTATTGTTTTGTTGTTGTTTTTTGTAATTAAAGAAAAGTCCTTATTTTTGATGGCGGGTATCATAACTCCTCACTGGAACATCAGAATCCGAAAATTCCAACGGTGTTAGAAAGAGTACATGTCTGGCTCTCGTATGAACTAGGATTATTGACTACGCTCTAAAATTAAAATTAACCTTAAAATTAACCTTTAAAAAAATTTTAGGAAAATCACCGATTTTTGACCAAAAAGCAAGTTAAAAAATACGGAAGTTCTTCGCCGATTGGCTTTATCCTAGTTCATACGATAGCTATACACTCACAGAGAAACGTGTAAAAATTTGGAATCGATTGGGTTATTAGGTTTTGAGTTATCGTGCCCGCCATTCGTTTAGAGAAAAACGCGTTTAAAGTTTGAGAAGCCCTTCAGCCGTCAATTGATGCTGACAGAATAAATCGGCTATATCTTCAAGAGTTCTTGAGATTTTCACTTGAAAATTTGTAGGGAAATTCTTGAATGAGTGTACATTCGAATTAAGTCAAAAAGACCCCGAGAATGGGGGGTCCCCTTAAGGCATACATTCAGCTACCAAAAGATGCCGTTGTGTACTTAGTTGAAGCATTAAAGCCCGACGGACAACAACAATTCCTCCTGTCTTAAAAGTGTGCAGCTCTGCGGAGAGGGAAGTTTTCAAAAGTCCTATGGCAATGACTCCAAATTTGGCATGGCTCAACCCACAATGTCAGTGGTTTTGACCGAAGTTGTCCGGCTAATAGAGGAAAAACTGTGTAGAATTTGGTTTGTTTCCAAATTAATAAAGGAGGAAAAAGGGAAGAATAAACATTTTTTATTCGAAAACGAAGTTCCCGGGTGTTGTGGGATGTATTGATGGCACACATGTACATATCATGGGCCCAAAAGAAGATTCTGTAGTAATTTTAACCATTAACCAAATTTCAGTTCTTATTGCTAAAAACGACTAAACAGCGAACAGAAAAAAATGGTTGCCGAAAAATTATATTTGAAGCAACTGAAGTTGACAACAATTGCCATCCATAATTCAAATTTGGCAACAGGCAGCGCCACTAAACTATGGTTACCATCCGTAATCGACCCATTAATATACACACCATTCTTGTGGTTGAGGGTATAGAAAAATTCCTTATGTTCGCCCGGGTCAACATGTGGTGTGGTGCTGCCTTTACATAGGGACTATTTCAGTAGGTTGTTTATACTTTAAGAAAATTAAATACCAAATTACAGACACTCAGGTTACAATGACCTCGTCATAATTGTGTGAACGTAGAGACGACTTTATGAAAATAATATTATAGGTTAAATTGATCCCCTAATAGCAATTATCGTCTTGGAACGGAACCTAAACTACATGCAAAATTTCGTGATAATAGGTTCATTACTGCGGCGAAAAAAAGCTTAGTTAGGAAATCTCTTATACTTTGGTAATTCAAATAACATAAACTTAGGTTGGAAAATGCGGCTTGCACTGTACTTAAAATGGTCCAGGACAACTATGTGGGAGCTTTGTCATAACATTTACATATATTGTACATTTTCTGTAAAGAAGTGTTATCTATTTTATTTTTATGTATATATAAAAGTTCAGCTAAATTTTCCGTGTTTTGAATGTCCAGCTCATGATAGATAGTATAAGAAGTTCGATCTGGTAGAACTTAACATCATTATACCCTTCACCACACTGTGGTACTGGGTATTATATCTTATGTATTATTATGTTTGTAACAGGCAAAAATAATCGAGATAGACCCATGGTTACTTTTGAGAATATGCATAGAATCACTTTCTGAGTCGATTTACGCATGTCCGTCTGTCCGTACATTCACGTATTTTTGTTAATAAAGTACAGGTCGCATTTATGATCCGATTTGGATGAAACTTGGCACAGTTCACTTATTTGGCACAAGGACGAACCCTATTGAAATTGTAGAAAATCGGTTCAGATTTAGATATAGCTCCCATATATAGGTACTGGGTATTATGTCTTTGTGCATATGTTTGTAACAGGCAAAAGGAATCGAGATAGACCCATGGTTACTTTTGAGAATATGCATAGAATCACTTTCTGAGTCGATTTACGCATGTCCGTCTGTCCGTACATTCACGTATTTTTGTTAATAAAGTACAGGTCGCATTTATGATCCGATTTGGATGAAACTTGGCACAGTTCACTTATTTGGCACAAGGACGAACCCTATTGAAATTGTAGAAAATCGGTTCAGATTTAGATATAGCTCCCATATATAGTTTCACCCGATTTAATGTAAATGGTGTACCAAAGTCCCTATATGTCCTTCGATTTGCACGAAATTTTGTACAGCTTACTGAATTGAGTCTAGAATGATGTGTGTAAAATTTCTTGAAAATCGGTTCAGATTTAGATATAGCTCCCATACAAAGTTTCGCCCGATTTTAGGTAAATGGTGCACCTAAGTACTGATTTTGATATAGCTCCCATATATATTTTCGTCCGATTTTATGTAAATGGTGTACTAAAGGTCCTGCATATCTTTCGATTTACACGAAATTTGGCACAGCGTACTGAATTAAGTCTAGAATGATATATGGTAAGTTTCGTGGAAATCAGTTCAGATTTAGATATAGCTCCCATATATATTTCCGCCCGATTTAATGTAAATGGAGCATTAAAGGCCCAATATTTGTCCGATTGGCACACAATTTTGTACAATGTACAGAGGTTTCATCTATAAGATGCACTGTTTGATCTTTGGATGTACTATTCCTCGCTTCCTGAACTGTTGGGAAGGGGCTATGTTTGTTAGTCTTTATTGATTTTAAAATCTATGCTAATCCAAAGATTTTTCTATAGGGTAAAGATCTTATGATTGCTCTAGCCATTAAAAATCCTAATTTTTGACTCCCGCAACCAATCTTTGACATTTCCATATGTTTGTATGTTTGAGGTTATTTCGTTATTAATTAATATTAATTTATTAATTTCAAAATTAATTTTGCATTTCTGCTTTTGTTTTAAGTGAATGAAGTACCCGATTTAAAACTGAAAAATACACGATGTTTATTTTCGAAAAAAAAAAATAAAACAAAACGGCATTAATTTTCTGTGGATCTTCAGTTGCTTTAGTTTTGGCCACTAGTGTATATGTGGGGGCATCAATACTTGGACTTATATAGACAATTTTCCGCAAAAGTGTATGGAAAAACTAATAGTTCCATTGAGCTTATCACTTAGCTCAATGGAACTATTTGTTGATGATGAAAATGGAGGTGATCGCGTCAAAATACGTGTGATCGATTGGTACCTGCATTTCGGTGTGGGGGCGTTGGTTGACGCTTTGTATTAACTTGTGTTTACAGCACCGTGGGGTAAGACCGCAACGTAGGTACCCACGTACTCTAAGCATCTCTGCTCATTTTATCCTCTCTTTGTGGTCATTCCATTGTGGAGAGCCTGCAGTTATTAGTTCAAATTGTAGTAGTTTCGGCTACGAAAACGAGCAGAGTTTAGTCTGTGGGGGACCATTCCCGGACTAGCAGGCTTCTGGAGCAATTGTTGGGAGGGGTGAGATGCATGGTGGCTACCATTATCGTGTGATGTTGGTGGTCACTTTTGCATTGTATCCCCTTTCAGCAATTTTTTCATTGTAGAGAGCCTGCATGTTAGTCGTAATGGTAGTAGCTTTGTCTATGAAGCTGGGCAGAGGCTATAGTCTGTGAATGGCCAGTCTCGAACTGTTTGGGGTTCTACTGGTAATAGCTTTGGCTATGAACCTGACCGAAGGTTTCGGTAGCACGGATGTCAGGGCCCCTAGGTCTGTGGAAGTAGCCTGGCAGTTGGTGTTGGCCCTTCGGGGAGCATCGTGCTGGATGTGGTTTATACCCAATTCGCGGGTAGAGCTGTGTCTCGGTGTGGAGTTGCATTACAACCGGGTGCCTGACCCATAGAAAGGCAGGAGTTTTAGATGGGCTCCGCTCCTCATCCAAGGAGGTGATCGCACCCAAATACGTGTGATCGATTGGTACCTGCATTTCGGTGTGGGGGCGTTGGTTGACGCTTTGTATTAACTTGTGTTTACAGCACCGTGGGGTAAGACCGCAAGGTAGGTACCCACGTACTCTAAGCATCTCTCTCACTTTAGATTTAAGGCAACCCCCCCCATTCACGATTTTAATTTTTCAAGATTTTTAAAGGGCTGGTAAATCAATACCAATGCTTGTTAAGGTATGTAACTTTGCATATATATATTTGAAGATGTAAAAGAGAAGAAAAATAATTTACAAAAAAAAAAAAATATTATTGTTTTGTTGTTGTTTTTTGTAATTAAAGAAAAGTCCTTATTTTTGATGGCGGGTATCATAACTCCTCACTGGAACATCAGAATCCGAAAATTCCAACGGTGTTAGAAAGAGTACATGTCTGGCTCTCGTATGAACTAGGATTATTGACTACGCTCTAAAATTAAAATTAACCTTAAAATTAACCTTTAAAAAAATTTTAGGAAAATCACCGATTTTTGACCAAAAAGCAAGTTAAAAAATACGGAAGTTCTTCGCCGATTGGCTTTATCCTAGTTCATACGATAGCTATACACTCACAGAGAAACGTGTAAAAATTTGGAATCGATTGGGTTATTAGGTTTTGAGTTATCGTGCCCGCCATTCGTTTAGAGAAAAACGCGTTTAAAGTTTGAGAAGCCCTTCAGCCGTCAATTGATGCTGACAGAATAAATCGGCTATATCTTCAAGAGTTCTTGAGATTTTCACTTGAAAATTTGTAGGGAAATTCTTGAATGAGTGTACATTCGAATTAAGTCAAAAAGACCCCGAGAATGGGGGGTCCCCTTAAGGCATACATTCAGCTACCAAAAGATGCCGTTGTGTACTTAGTTGAAGCATTAAAGCCCGACGGACAACAACAATTCCTCCTGTCTTAAAAGTGTGCAGCTCTGCGGAGAGGGAAGTTTTCAAAAGTCCTATGGCAATGACTCCAAATTTGGCATGGCTCAACCCACAATGTCAGTGGTTTTGACCGAAGTTGTCCGGCTAATAGAGGAAAAACTGTGTAGAATTTGGTTTGTTTCCAAATTAATAAAGGAGGAAAAAGGGAAGAATAAACATTTTTTATTCGAAAACGAAGTTCCCGGGTGTTGTGGGATGTATTGATGGCACACATGTACATATCATGGGCCCAAAAGAAGATTCTGTAGTAATTTTAACCATTAACCAAATTTCAGTTCTTATTGCTAAAAACGACTAAACAGCGAACAGAAAAAAATGGTTGCCGAAAAATTATATTTGAAGCAACTGAAGTTGACAACAATTGCCATCCATAATTCAAATTTGGCAACAGGCAGCGCCACTAAACTATGGTTACCATCCGTAATCGACCCATTAATATACACACCATTCTTGTGGTTGAGGGTATAGAAAAATTCCTTATGTTCGCCCGGGTCAATATGTAGTGTGATGCTGCCTTTACATAGGGACTATTTCAGTAGGTTGGGACTATTTCAGTAGGTTGTTGGAAGGGTACAATTGTAGCCGTAATTTATTGGTATAGTTAATATTGACAACGTAGACTGTGCCTAAACCAAGATTATGTTGAACATTCAGAACATCAGAATAAAAATCTATGTCGATTTATCCATACATCGATTACTCCAGCGATGATGATGTTGTTTATACTCTTAGAAAATCAAATACCAAATTACAGACACTCAGGTTTACAAATCCCTAATGATCGCGTCATAATTTTGTGAACGAAGACACAACAAAATGAAAATAATATTATAGGTTAAATTGATCCCCTAATCGCAATCATCGTCTTGCAACAGAACCTAACCTACATGCAAAATTTCGTGACAATAGGTTCATAACGGCGGAAATAAAATATTTAGTCCGGAATTATCTTATACTTTGAAAATTCAAATAACATACATTTAGGTTGGAAAATGCGGCTTGTACCGTACTTAAAATGGTCCAGGACTACTATGTGGGAGCTTTGTCATAACATTTACATATATTGTACATTTTCTGTAAAGTCCCGCTAAATTCTCCGTATTTTGAATGCCCAACTCATGATGGATAGTATAGGAAGTTCGATCTGGCAGAGCTTAACATCATTTTTACTTGTTG
This sequence comes from Musca vetustissima, assembly GCF_032173495.1. Taxonomy (NCBI): domain Eukaryota; kingdom Metazoa; phylum Arthropoda; class Insecta; order Diptera; family Muscidae; genus Musca; species Musca vetustissima. Next base: position 16,767 of record NW_026876731.1, read on the forward strand.
TTATTTCAGGGAATTTTTCAAGATGTATTACCTTGTCTATATTCTTTATTATTTAATATACGATTGTCCACCTACTACAGACTATAGCCGATGCATTCCTATCGATCACATGCCACAACTCATTACAATATTCACATCACATATTCACATTGTGGTCAATATATTGATGATCATCAAACTACTGCAAAGATGTGATATGCAGCTGTTAACATTATCGTTTATTCATTCGTCCCTTAAGTGGAAGGAACAACCTCCAATTGTTTACTTTTCATCATATTTGTGGCAAGCCTCTGCTACCATTGTTTGTTGTAAGTATTTAAGTCATCATTACATGTTGCATTTTTCTAAATAGCGTTTTTTGTTCTCTTCTTTAATTCCAAATACCCTGAGCTACGTTACACCAACCGCCGTTAAAAAATTGCCTACCTAAACATCAAGCCTTTGTTTTTTTCTCCTGAGCACTGCCGATAAAATAATTAACGCAATGTCAGTAACGTTGTCAGTAAGAAATCGCCGTAGTTTGCGTCCTCATATCTTTGCGTCATGGCGCTGATGCTGTTGCTGCTTGTTTGTGTTGTTGATAGTTGGTTTTTCGTCGTTTGTTGTTGCACTGTTGCCTTTTCAGTGGCGGCATGTTGATTTTGATCTTTGTGTGTGCATTTTGCTTCAATTAACATTTTTCATCATTATCATCGTTGTCGTCACAGTCATCTCCATCATCGACATGGACATGGACATCATCAACAGCGGCGGCAGTCGACAACTAAAAGGCCAGGCAAACCTCCTCATCATCATCCTCAGCATTGAAATCGTTTTTTTGTATGGAAACCATCGGACACACACAGTAACCAACATAAGCATGTGTCCATGACTTGACTTTGGACAATGAATGAATGAATAAATGTTCTGGATGAATGAATGTCAGAATGACGATAATTATTATGAGGGCTAAATGGTTTTAAATATGAAAAGTGCCGTTAGAAATTATGCCATCTGCCAAAAAGGGTCTCATTAAAAAAAAAATCGGCCTAATTTGATGGGTATTTAAGTTGAATCAAACAAATTGAAATATTATATGGAACAGGTTTGCTTAACTGTGATATAACCCCAATTTGGAAGGGTACAATTGTAGCCGTAATTTATTGTGTATAGTTAATATTGACAACGTGGACTGTGCCTAAACCAAGATTATTTCGAATATTCAGAGCATTAAAAATCTACGACGATTTATCCATACATCGGCACTACTCAATGGATGATGTTTTATACTAAAATGGTTTTTAATATCCCCTTCAACGTTACAATTAATTTTCTTGAAGAATTTAGCCTCACCAACTGAATGTTCAGATGTTTGTAAATATTTTTCTCAGAAAATTGTCTATATAGGTCCATATTTGCTTTCGGAATCTTAAAGGTTTGTTGCCGTTTTGGTGATAGAATATTCCGATTTTATCTTTTCGTGGCAACACGGGGAGGATAATTCTTCAAAAATTGTGTATCAATCGTACAAACATTGTGACGGTGGTTCTAATAATAGTAAAGAAAATTATAGATTTTGTTTAAAAAGATGCTAAACATTGCTTAAAATGTTAGAAATGTGCCAGATAAAAGAGCTAAAGCTGGGGGGTTTTATGTAACTGTTAAGCTTAAAACGATATTGTATAAAATTGTAAAAAATCAAAAGTCAAAATGAATAAGAACATAAAGTAAATGCCAATGCCATTGGGAGTTGATCATAACAAAGGGAAATCACATTAGTTAATGCAACAATTGGCTAATTTGCTTGGTAATTTTTCTCCCTCGGGAGTCAAAAGGAAATTATCCTTCCATACAGCTAAACCGTCATTGTTGTTTTTAAAGTCCACAGATAGTTTTTCCCACACCTTCTTTTTGCTGTCATAACACTCGAATATTTGTCCACGTTTTCGAAAGTATCATCGGTTCGGTTTCTATAGATTTTGTTTTGTGACTCCTGGCATTTTTTGCTTTAATTGTTGATCAAAATGACGACACTAAGTCCAGAGGAAAAGAAAACTCTGACTACCTGTAATCTTCAAGAAGTCTTGGGTGAAGATAAAATCAATACGATATTGAAGGAACGCGACTTGAAGATATACTGGGGCACAGTCTCTACCGGTAAACCCCATGTAGCCTATTTTGTGCCGATGTCAAAGATTGTCGACTTCTTAAAAGCAGGATGTGAAGTCACAATTCTTTTTGCCGATTTGCATGCCTACTTGGATAACATGAAGAATTGCGTACAAAGTACTATGAAGCTGTTAGCAAGGCTATGTTGGCCTCTATTGGAGTGCCTTTGGAAAAACTAAAGTTCGTTAAGGAAACCGACTATCAACTTTCGAAAGAATATACCATTGATGTGTACAGACTATCATCGGTGGTGACTCAACACGATGTTAAAAAAGCCGGCGCTGTAGTTGTCAAACAAATCGAATATCCATTGTTGTCGGGTCTCCTTTATCCCGGTCTTCAGGCTTTGAATGAAGAATACCTTAAGGTTGATGCTCAATTCGGTGGTGTCGATCAACGGAAAATCTTTACATTCTCAGAAAAATACTTGCCCCAGTTGGGTTATGAAAAACGTACACATTTCATGAATCCTATGGTACCCGGTTTGGCTGGTGGCAAAATGTCATCGTCCGAAGAAGATTCTAAAATCGATTTACTCGATTCACCCGCTAATGTTAAGAAGAAGTTGAAGAAGGCTTTCTGTGAACCTGGCAATATCACCGACAATGGTCTGTTATCATTTGTGAAACATGTTTTGTTCTCTTTGTTCAAAGAAGGTGAAGGCTTCGAAATCAATCGTTCCGAAGAGAATGGTGGTGATATTACATTCAATAATTATGCCGACTTGGAGCAATACTTTGCCGATAATAAATTGCATCCAGGTGATCTTAAGGCTACCGTTGACAAATATATCAACAAATTGTTGGAACTAATTCGCAAGGAATTTGAATCACCAGAACTTCAGAAATTGAGTGCTGCCGCATTCCCTCCGCCTACTAAAACTAAAGGTGGTAATGCCGCCAATGCTGCTGCACCTGAAGAAGATGGTCCACATCGTTTGGACATTCGTGTGGGTAAAGTTATTGAAGTTGAACGTCATCCTGATGCTGATACTTTATATGTCTTGAAAATTGATTTGGCTGAGGAACAACCACCGGCAATTAA
>NW_026876732.1:0-20114 GCF_032173495.1 Musca vetustissima
ATGTAGTATGCACAACTTCAGAGTAATACTCATCCGAAGTTGCGAATTTTGTGCGATCAAATTTCTAAAAAAACCTATTTTTCGGGCCAAATTTTTAGATCTGTCAACTGAATGATATGGGTACCCGCGATCAATAAGGTTTTTTACGTTTCGGATGATATAAAATCTTCTTCGTGAAAATCCATCTACTAGAACGGCGGGAACTGGCCTTCCAAAAACACGAAATTTGGCAAAAAATGTTTTTGAAAATATCGCGGTTTTATTTGCGTTTTCTGTGTATCATTTCCGCTTCAATAAATGACCTCATACGGATTTTGATCTTTTTCGAAAAGAGAACTTTAAAAACTTCAGTCGAAAGAGAGATGTACGCAATTTATCTCAAAAATAGATTTTGCTGGCACATCCGTGGTTCTTAATGGACCACATTGAAATTGGTATAGATCGATGTATTTTTTTAGGGTGCACACTGAAATCGGATGCGCGTTAATGGCATATGGAGTTTTCGGAAATTATTCGCGTTTTACGATTTTTTGGGTACTTCAATGCAACTTGTGGCACATCTTAGCCGTGAAATGAAATTTCGCAAAATATGTATGGATTGGAAGATAAACTTCAGTACTTCCTGGAAACCGCATGAGCATCAAATGATTTTGAGAATTACGCGATTTACACGCAATTTAAAATGTATATTTCATAATTATATTTTATTTTAAGATATATTCCTCTTTATAGAACACCAAGATTTATCGGAAGGGTCTTGATATAATCCGCAAGGCGTATACTTATACACAAAAAGTGATTAGTTTTATATATGTCAATTTTTCGGCGAAATTCGGGTAAAATAGCAGAATAACTCCAACATTTTTTTCTGAAATTTCTTGTAAAAAATTAAAAAAATAAATGTGATGACATTATTTTTTCGAACCAAAAACAAATATTTTTCCTCAATATCTTGTTTTGTTGTCGCTGTGATTTACAAACCGCTACACGGACTTGTGTGATTTTGATATCATTTGATTCATCATGGTGTTTAGATTATGTAGATATTTTTAAATTAATTTTTAGGTGTGTGTATGCCATTAATATAATGAAAATATTGACGTAATCTCCTATATTTTCATTATTTTTCTCATATTTCGCGAAGATGTGCAACTTTTTCGCGATTATTATAATATATTCATATTCTTTTTGGGTCAATATAATAAACGGCGTAATTTTAAGATTTTTTTCTTATGCCCAAAATTAAAACCTCGATAACTTTTGCGCGCATCAACCAAAAATTTGATCGCGAACGGTTTCGGAGTCAGAACATTTTTCTCTATATATGTACCAAAAATCATTGATGTGCCACAAAAACAAAAAAGCTGATTTTTTGAAAATGGAATATTAAACCAGTGAGCGGAGCAGTATAGTCGGACGGGGCCGACCATGCGATACCCTACACAACTACCACGAACTCTAACTTTCTGAGGATGTTTATTCCGAGTCTGAGTAATATTTCGTGATATTTGCCCCCTCTTGTCCGATTAGAGGTTAACAACACCTCTTCCTTACCTTTTTCGAATATTCAGTACAATCCTTCTATTTACTTCTCAAGATTACCTTCACGGTAGGTTGTGTTGAGATTTTTGGATTATACTCTACACGAAAACACCCAAAAAATTATGTTTTCGGTCCATTTCATGCCAAAATTTTAATCTGATCATCACCGAAAATTGTAGGCGTTGTTCTTGACCAAAACTGGAACTTTATGAAAAATTTCAAAGCCATCAGCGCGATATTTCTCCCTCTAATGTGGTAATGGGTTACTAAATAATATCTGAATACGTAAGCACCTGTAAATATTTGACTGTAACTCCCACATCTGAGTAGATACATCACTATATTTGGTATCAATTTAAAGGAAACCCACTCCTCTTGGATATGCTATCAACTCCTGGGGTCTACATCCTCCAGGAGTAAATATATATGCCATAGAATACCAATTTTGTCATTTTTCACACAAAAGTCAGGGTCCATTTGACCCGCTAAATATTGACCGATCTTTATCAAAACATGCATGCTTATTCTCTGGCCCGATCCCCTTCTCCATGCAAAAATTCGCGGTGTTTGGGCCATAATTGCGGCCTCTGGAGCGACCAGAAAAACCGACAAAAATTTGGTATTTGGTCCATTTCATCCCCTAAATATTAACCGATCTTTTCCAAAAACAATAGGGGTCTTCATTGGCCAGAACCCATCCTACATGCAAAATTTCGTGAAGATTGGTCCATAACTGTGGCCTGTATCGTGTTTACAAATTATAATGGACAGACGGACGGACGGACGGACGGACACACATGTCTAGATCGACTCAGCTAGTCGAGATATGACGATCGGTATACTTAAAGGAGGGTCTAGGACCAATATTTCGGGGCGTTACAAACATTTGGGGCTGCACAAAGCTATAATACCCTGACAACATAGTTGTGTAGGGTATAAAAATTGGCAATATTGCCCATATATATATATATATATATATATATATATGGGAGCTATATCTAAATCTAAACCGATTTTCAATAAACTTTGCATTCTTCATTTATTTCAGTATGCTGTGTAAATCGAAAGATATATAGGGATTTTCGTGGACCGTTTACATAAAATCGGACGAATATATACTGGAGCTATATCTAAATTTGGACCGATTTTCAGGAAACTTAACACACATCATTCTAGAGCTAGTTCATTACGCTATGCTAAATTTCGTGCAAACCGAAAGTATATAGGGACTTTGGTACACCACTTACATAAAATCAGACGAAAATATATATGGGGGCTATATATAAATGTATACCGATTTTCAGGAAACTTAACACACATCATTCTAGAGCTAATTCACTACGCTATGCCAAATTTCGTGCAAATCGAAAGATACATTGGGACTTTGGTAAAATCGGACGAAAATATATATGGGAGCATATCTAAATCTGAACCGATTTTTCCCAATTTCAATTCATCCAATTCGAATAATAAATGCTTGTTCACAATTTAACATGGACAGACAGACTGACGGACATGCATAGATCGTCTTAAAAAGTAATTCTATGCATATTCTCAAAAGGAACCATGTGTCTATCTCGTTTCCTTTTGCCTGTTACAAACATATGCACAAAGACGTAATACCCTGTACCACAGAGTGGTGAAAAGTATAAAAATGGGAGATTAATTTATACTGCAGAAGGGAATTTTGATTTAATAATGGTCTGCAATTCATTATAATTGTCTAACATGTCAGACGTGTCGTCATATGCTTGACCTCTCAAAAATGTTGCATCCAATCCCAACCTGCTTATTGTGTTTATTATGACGGTCAAGAATTATTATCCTGTTAATCCTTCTACTTCCCCGAAGCAAAGGAAACATTATTTGACTTGTTAGAAACCTTGTCCAAAAATGTTATACATATTGATAACTGTTCCTTTATCCGTAATTTCGTCCGCTAAAACCGAAACGATAGACTCTTGGATGTATTCTCCAATTAATTCTAATAACTCGTTCTGTATTCTGGGAACGGGTATGTTGCAGTTTTTTCATAGACTGTGTGATGAGTCCATTTATTTAAATACAGTTCATTCTTAAGTCGTCCACAATTGCGGTTTCAAGGTATTGAACCCAGTCAAAAATTTAGATTTCACTCGGAGAATTAATTGGACATTGATCATCACAGTCAGTAATACCAATGTGAGTTTAACCCTTTCAGTGTCAGAAAAAAATTTTTTACGGAATAAAAATCTAAAATTTTGTATTTAAAATCATGTAAAGGGACATAGTTTAGAAAAAATAGCAACCCTCGGTCTGTTTCGTCTGTCTTTCAGCAAAAACAAAAACATATATAGTAACGGTACATAGGATAACCCAAAAAAGAAAGAGAGTACGTTTAAATGTCGAATATATTCGACAAAAACACTGAAAGGGTTAACCAGACATATTGTTTTGTTGTGGGATTACTGAAATTTTTTAGAAATTTGAAGAATTCTAGTGGAATTAAAAATTTGTTGTTGTAAAACTAAATTTATTTGGTGAAAAAAATAATAATTTCGTGAGAGGGGTCTGGGCCCATTGCACCCGCCCCTTCCTGTGTATGTCCCTGAAGGGGGCTATATATAAGTCTGAACCGATTTCAACGGAAGTTTGCGTTATGCATTCATCTTACTACTTACCGCCTATCCTTCAAATTTTTAAAAATCTCTAAACTAGCTTTCCTAATTTCACATATATGTTAATATTAATCTTCTAACCTTACATCCATGTCCAATAGTCTTGTAACATTAACAACATATTACAAATTGTTAAATTTATATTCGTTGTATGTATTCCATTAAACATTTACTAATTTACAAATTTCATTTATTTAATATAAATTTATAGAGACAATTAACAAATGTACATAATTGAGTTTATCATATCTTAAAAATTCTCACAACTAATGTTAAATTATAAATTAAAAAGGTTTTGTTGTTTGTAGCCCACCAAGGGTTTATTGATTGCCCTAGATTTTGGTTTATTAATGGTCTATAATAGCAACCGAATTGAATTTACTTCTAAATAATAACATTCTTCTTTGTAAATGAGTTTATGCAATGTTGAATATTTAAACAAATCTGTAATTATCAATACTATTGCTATAATTTTTATTATTATTATTACTACTACAACTACCAACTTACTTTGCATTCTCAAGTAATTTGCAATTGCTGATATGATTGTGTTAGATTGTATGCATGTGTATGACATACATATTTACTATTATTATAAAATACATGTTGGCGTACGTATTTAATGCATTCGGTATATCTTCGTACATTTGCATGTCTCACATTACATGTGGGAAGGATTTCAACATTAGTTGTTGAACTGTTAGATGTAATTATTGTCTCTGAATGCTCGATATGTATGACCGAGTAAAGCTACATGTACACGATTGAAGGCATTTTGAAGTCTTATCAAAATTTTGAAAATGTATTTTGAAGACCTTTTTACACGTTTCAAAAATTTGATCAAAATATTCTTTCAATATATTTCAAAATATTTTGATCAAAATATTTTGAAGCTAATTATACCCTACACAACTATATTGTCAGGGTATTATAGCTTTGTGCAGCCCCAAGTGTTTGTAACGCCACGACCCACCTTTAGGTATACCAATCGTCATATCTCGACTAGCTGAGTCGATCTAGACATGTGTGTCCGTCCGTCCATTATAATTTGTAAACACGATACAGGCCACAATTATGCATCATTCTTCACAAAATTTTGCATGTAGGATGGGTTCTGGCCAATGAAGACCCATATTGTTTTTGTTAAAGATCGGTTAATATTTAGGGGATGAAATGGAACAAATACTAAATTTTTGTCTGATTTTCTGGTCGTTCCAGAGGCCGCAATTATGGCCCAAACATCTCGAATTTTCACATGGAGAAGTGGATCGGGTCAAAGAATAAGCATGCCTGTTTTGAGAAAGATTGGTCAATATTTGGCGGGTCAAATGGACCTTGACTTTTGTGTGAAAAATGACAACATTGGTATTCTATGGCGTATATATGTACCCCTGAATGACATAGGCGCGCGAAGTTGATAGAATATCTAATAGGAGCGGTTGACCAATTATATTGTCCTATGTACTCGGATGTGGCAGTTGCACTTAAATATTTACAGGTGCTTACGTATTCATACATTATTTAGTAACCCATTACCACACTAGAGGGCGGAAATGGCTTTGAAATTTTCCATGAGGTTCCAGTTATGGCCAAGAACAACGCCTATAATTTTTGGTGATTGTCAGATAAAAGAAAATTGGGATGCAGTAGACTGAAAACTAAATGTTTTTGTGTTTTTTCGAGTCAATCTGTAGGGCATAATTATAAGCCGAACATCACATGTACTGAATATTAGTAATATTCGGAAAATATATCAGTGTAATGAAGAGGTCCTGTTGAACTGTAATCGGGAAAGAGAATGCAACTACCACGATATATTGCCCAGGCTCGGAATACATATACGCAGAAAGTTAGAGTTCCGTGTATCGTATGGTCAGCCCCGTCCGACTATACTGCTCCGCTCACTGTATTACACTATTTTATACCCTTCACTACACTGTTGTACAGGGTATTATGTCTTTGTGTATATGTTTGTAACAGGCAAAAGGAAACGAGAGAATATGCTTAGAATCACTTTCTAAGTCGATTTATGCATGTCCGTCCTGTCTGTCTGTCCTTGTTAAATTGTAAACAAAGTACAGGTCTCATTTAATATCGGAATTGGATGAATTTTGGCACAGCTAGTCTATTTGGTCCAAGGACGAACCCTATTGAAATTGAGAAAAATCGGTTCAGATATAGCTCCCATATATATTTTCGTCACATTTAAGGTAAATGGAGTACCAAAGTCCCTATATATATTTCGATAAGTTTAGAATGATATGTACAAAGTTTCTTAAAAATCGGTTCAGATTTAGATATAGCTCTATATATATATATATATATATATATATATATTTTCATTCGATTTAAGGTAATTGGTACACCAAAGACCCTATATATCTTTTGATTTGTACGAAATTTGGCATAGCGTGCTGAATTGCGTCTATAATAATGTGTGCTAAGTTTCATGAAAATAGCTCCCATATACATTTTCATCCGATTTAATCCCTATATATTCTTTGATTTACACGAAATTTGGCAGGGCGTACTGAATGAAGATAGAGTGATGCGTGGTAAGTTTCGGGAAAATCGGTTCAGATTTCTATAGGGCTCCCACATATACATATATATTCGCCGATTTTACAAAATGATGCACCAAACTCTTAATGTTCGTCCGATTAACACGAAATTTTGCACAACGTATCAAATTGATACTTCAATGACGTTATTGCATTTTGTTGAAATTGGTGCGGATGCAGCCATAGCTTCCATATGTATTTCGAACAGGTGTCTGATTGAGATACATTTTTAACAGCGCGACATACCGAATATCGTGTATCAATTTTGGTATACATCGTTTTCCATAAACTTGTCCCATGGTACACATATGACTCTACAGGGTTGCCCATATTCGACGGACCCATGTTAAATCAATTACATCAATTTTTGAAAAAGATATCTCTCAAATGGCCGCCTCTGGCGTTGATGACTTATTGTGCCCTTTTGCTGCATTTTCCATCGTTTTTGCCAACATTTCGGCCGGAATAGCGTCTATTTCTTTACGAATGTTGTCCTTGAGCTCTTCTAGGGTCCTTGGCTTGTTAACGTAAACCTTTGACTTCAAATATCCCCACAAGAAGAAGTCAGGCGGCGTCAAATCGGGCGAACGCGGTGGCCAGTCCAAATCACCATTTCCGACATCAAACGGCCCGGAAACAAATTCTTCAGAAAATCGATTGTTATGCGACTTGTGTGCGGTGGAGCGCCGTCTTGTTGAAACCAGAACTGCCTCATACGCTTTCGACGAATAATTGGTCATCATGTCGCGATAACGCTCCTGATTGATGGCAACAGTTTTCGCACTAACGCCGTTTTCGCACTAACGGAGAACCAAACTGTGACTTTTTCGTCATGAAGAGGCACTTCTTGAATCTCCTGAGGATTTTCAGTTTGCTTTTTTACGGTCCCATTCAATGTGAAATGGGCTTCATCCGACATGATAATTTTGTTCCAAAACTGCTCGTCATCTTCGGCCATTTCGATGACTCTATGGGCCTATTCCAATCGACGAGGCTTGTCCGCAGGCAACATTCTTTGCGTCAATTGAATTTTGTACGGGAACAAATGCAAATCAATGCGAATAATCCGTTGTAAAGTGGACCGAGCCATGCCCAACTGCTGAGAACGGCGTTTTTGGGATGTTCTTGGGGACCTCTCAACACTGGCTCGTACGGCAGCGATATTCTCGGCCGATCGCCTTGGTCGACTTTTATATGGCATCTTCGGATTAGAAAGAACCGAAAATTTTTCGTATAAAGGCTTAATGTTGTTCTTAGAAGGCGCAATTCTCAAATTTTTTAAAGTTTTAAAATCACGTTGAATTTTCACAATTGACTTCTTCTGTTGAATGTAAATTTCAATTTCAGAGTGCTCGCGTGGCGTGTATTGGTTCATGGTAAAAATCTGCTTGGACTGACGCTTCAAACGCGGTATATCATTAAGCGATGTGACATCTCTGTCAAAAGTTATGGCGTTGCCAGATGGGTCCGTCGAATATGGGCAACCCTGTAAATCTGCCCGAATGGAATTAAATTTAGCATAGGTTGGAGAATAAATTAAGCATAGGTTGAGTATGTTCCTTCGAGGGAACATCGTCATGCAACAATACAATATACCCAAAGTGGTGAAGGTTATCAAATAGTCGGCCCTGTCCGACTTTACTACTTTCCTTACTGGTTTATATCGAATATATTGACTTTGAACAGCTGTTTTGATTATTTAGAGAAATAGTTTAGTATTAATAACTATGGACGACGACATGATCATCAGCATTTTTTTAATATTGGAAGAAGAAGTAGATGATAACAATGAAAAAGAGAAGAAAACAAAAGCAACAATGTGTTCGGCCTTTTCTTTTGGAAGGTGATGATGTGTATGTTTCTTTTAGGGAGCGATTAAAACGTAATGATCCCGAACTATACAAAAACTTTGCACGAACGTCACCAGACGATTTTTATTTTTTGCTTGAACTAGTCACCCCATTAATAGAAAAGGCCAGTACTAATATTAGGGAATCTATATGCCCCGGAGAACGCCTGACAATAACATTGAGATTTTTAGCGACTCGGGACAGCTATGCAAGTCTGACGATCTATTACCATCTCATATTAATTTATTAATTGTAATTTAATTCGTAAGTGATTTATTTCAATTGTCACTTGCCGCGACAAAAGTGTGTAAATAAAAACATATGATATGCATTGATCAAAAGAATGAACATGCTGTCAAAATATTTCTAGTCATCAATATTGCCAAATGCGATTTTGATGCCTATTTACACGGCATCAATAAACTCTTCAAAAGTTTTGTTCAATAAATTTTGATTAATAAATTTCGATGGTGTGGACGTCGAAAATAAGCCCATGTATGATTAAGTCATAACTTGTATGCGATTTATTATTCTGCCACACCATAGATGAAAGTTAATGCTGGATTTACATAGAGGAACGAAAAGTACCAAAACGACTACTTCTAATAATCATTGGACAGAAGAAATGGTTGAAGCTAGAATCTTGAAATTGTGTAAGTTGGTAGCCGTTCGAATGTGTGAGTTGGAATGTAAGTGCAAAAATAATTGTACATATGTATCCCGAAAAAAGATCATTATTGTTGTGTGTAGGTCTTGAAAACTGTTGATATTTGAGCACAAAATTCTAAATTTTACTAAATTTAGTACAAATGATATTTAACTGCTTAAATTGCGCTATATAATTGCATTTTTGTATAGAGATTTTGCACAGCGTACTGAATTAGGTACAGATTGAAGTATGTAAAGTTTTCCTGAAATCGATTCAGATTTAGATAAGCTCCTTTAAATACTTTCGTCCGATTTTACATAAATGATGCACACAACTATCATAATTTGAACGATTGAGACAAAATTTTGCACAGGGTACTTATGGAAAAATACAGATATTTCTATAATCGTTTGATTTTATGTAAATGGCGCACCAAACTCTCAAGATATGGCAGATAAATATTAAATTGTGGACATTGTTATAAATTATGCACAGCCTACTCTAGGTTTCTTCGAATAAAATTATATTTTATATAATAATAATTTTATAAAATTATATTTTATATCTGTGGTACAGGGTATTATAGTTGTTACAGGCAATATAAATCAAGATAGACCCATGGTTCCTTTTAAAATAAGCATAGAATCACTTTCTGAGTCGATTTATGCACGTCCGTTTGTCCGTCCGTCCATGTATTTTTGTGAACAAAGTACAGTTCACTTACTTGGCCCAAGGACGAACCCTATAGAAATTGGAGAAAATCGGTTAAGATTTAGATATAGCTCCCATATATAATTTCGTCCGACTTTAGGTAAATGGTGCACCAAACTCCCAATATTGGTCCGATTGAGACCAAACTTTGCACAGAGTACTGAATTAGGTCCAGATTGATATCTATAAAGTTTTATTGAAATTGGTCGTCCGATTTAGGTAAATGGTGCCCCAAACTTCCAATATTTTTCAGATGGAGACAAAATTTTGTTAAGTTAAGGTCCGGTTTAATGTGTGCGATGTTTTGTTGAAATCGGTTCAGATGTAGATATAGCTCTCATATGTAGTTTCGTCCGATTTTATGTAGATGGTTTACCAAAGTCCCCAAATATCGTCCCATTTGCACTAAATTTGGCATAGCGTACTGACTTGAGTCTAGAATGATGTGTGCAAAAAATCGGTCCAGATTCAGATATAGCTTCGATTTAAGGTAAATGGTGTACCAAAGTCGCTATATATCTATCGATTTATACGAAATTTGGCACAGCGTAATGAATAAGGTCTAGAATAATGTGTGCAAAGTTTCGTGAAAATCGGTTGCAGACAGACAGACGGACGGGCGGACATGCATAAGTCGACTTAGAAAGTGATTCTATGCATATTCTCAAAAGAAACCATGTGTCATCTCGTTTCCTTTTGCCTGTTACAAACATATGCACAAAGAGATAATACCCTGTACCACAGTGTGGAGAAGGGTATAAAAATGTCTAACAAATATAATAATAATGGTCCGCCAGTATCAAAACACATAATCTTTTTGTTATGAATATACATGCCTCTCCTTTCACTCTCTATTTAGAGTCAATGGATGTAGAAGACTTAAATCTGTCTTGTGATACAATTTATTTTACAATGCCAATCCTCACTCAGTCTGCTTTTCTAAAATTCTAACGCCTAATAATCCCCTGTCTGTTCAATACATAATTAATGCCATTTTGAGGCTACTATGTGTGTGAAATTCATTCGTTTACCTCCAAAATCTTTAACACATTTTTGGGGATATAACCACATTAGCCTCATTCGCCACGCCACACACTCGACTCTCTTGGATATTTTCTCGCTCATTTTGTTTAGTTATTGCTCAAATCTTTACGGTTGGAAATGGATTGTGTATGTGTGTGTGATGGTGGTGGTTGTGCTTGCAAAGTGTCTCGATGTGGTTTAAATCCCTTTTCAAAATGAAGCTGACCAAATGGTTTTCATTTTACTGGTTGTTGTTGTTCGTTTTTTCGTATTTGTGGAAAATTTGGTTTAGAATAAAATTTATATTCCATCACTCCCTCCCGTCACTTAATTTCCATATGAATATGGAGAAAGCATTTAAGGTCCGTTTTTATACCCTACATCAACCACAATGAGTGGCAGGGTATTATATAGTTGTGCATAGTTACATTGTGATGAAAATTGGGAATATCGTACCAAATTCAGTCTAGTATAAAGTGTGCTAATTTTGTAGGAAATCGATTGAAACGAAATTTTCCACTGCGTACCGAGTTTTAGCTCGAATTTTAAAATCGGTTCACATTTATATAGAATACTCGTATATTGTATCATGCGATTTTATGTAAATCGATCTCCACATGTAGCCATAAATAATCTGGGAATCATTTCTTGTATATACGCAAAGTCTTGTAGGGTAGTTAGGATACCACATAGTCGGCCTCAACCGATTTTTTCAGATTTATTCTGGATGACTATATATAAAAATATCATATCCTTTATATGATGGAGGATTATTAAGTGAAAATCAAATGCATGTCATTAAAAGGCACACAATGGATTGAACGAATATTTTTCAAACCAAATAGCCATCAATTTTACTCATTCCATATTTTTCGATATTTATTTTTTCCATACCCGAGATAAGCCAGACAAAGGCAACATCAATATATTGATAGAAACAACAACAAAAATGTTATTGACAGAATTTAGCTATAAAATTAATTTGATTTATGTTGTGGAAAATTTAGCTTGTGGCCAAAAACCATTTATTCTATTTAGATAGACAAGTTTTTTTCTGCGAAACTACCTTCGCATGCGAGTATATGATACACTAAATATATAATAATAATAATAATAAAAATAAATAAAATTGGAATAATTTCATCTCCCCCAATAAAAATAAATGCAATTTTGTTTTGGTAATACCTTAAATATCATTTAGTTGTTATGCAAATTAAACGGAATTCTCTTAATTGGCTTGCGTCGGTGGCCGTTGTTGTTGCTGTTGCTGCTGCTGCTGTTGACAAACAACACAAAATTAAGTCAACACCTTTTGGCTGTTTGTTCAGTAAATCAGCATTTCAATTGTTTTCAATTTATTGTGTCCGGTGTTAATTAAATGTAAAAACAAATCCACAATTGTTGTTGTTCGTGATGCGGCTACCGCCGCCACTGTTTTCATTTGCTCAATTATATGAAATGGTAGTCATTTTGTGATATAACATAATTATGTATATGTTTTTTTTTTCGAAGATAATAATTGGGAGGGACTTCAAGGCTGTTGATGTGCGGGGGGTTTTGTTAGGGCGCTCACTTTAGATTGAAACAACTGTACATAATTGCGAGCAATTTAATGGAGGCGTCCATTGACACATTAAGAGAGGCTTCAACAGAATTGCTTAGCCAGATAACTGCAAAAGGATGAGGTCTTCCATACCAATTTTAAAAATCGGCTCTAAAAATAAAATTAATTAATTGGAAAATTTATTAATTAATTGAAAATATAAACTAAGGATAAAGTCGAATTTAAATCTACCAATAATACTACTATTCAGCAACGTACACAGGATTTCATTTCGGGGGGGGCCGGTAGTACAAAATGAAAAAATTCGCTGTTGCAAACATAAATTTACTGTGAAAAAAAATCATTTCGGGGGGGGCCCGGGCCCCCCGGGCCGCCCCCCTGCGTACGTCCCTGCTGCTATTATTGATAGTGTTTAGCTCAGAGGGGCTCCGCTGATGGGAGCCAGTACGCCGAATGTGTGGACCGTAGGGGTGGGGTGTAGAAATGAAAACACAATAGGTTTCATAATAAATAAATTCAATGGTTTATTGCTACGTTGGTCTGTTGTAAACAATATTACCTTTGGCAAGGATATGTCTGTGCGCCATAATATGCGTGCTGTCTGTCCGAATGAAAGTAAGGTACTCCTTGATGCTTGAAGGAGGCGGCAAAACAAGCGACAAATAATTATTAGTTAAAACGTCAAAAGCGTTTGTGGTGCACCATTTACATAAAATCGATCGGAACTGCATATGAAAGCTATGTCTAAATCTGAACTGATGTCCACAAAACATAGATCAATAGATCATAGATCAATACGGATGTATTTCAATACGCTGTGTAATTTTGTCTCAATCGTACAATATTGGGAGTTTGGTGCAACATTTACATAAAATCTGACGGAACTATATGTGAAGTTAAATTTAAATCTGAACTGATTTTGACAAAACATCGCATGCTTTAAACTAGACCTAATTCAATACGCTGAGTAACATTTTGTCTGAATCGGACAAATATTGCCAGTTTGGTGCACCATTTACTTAAAATCGGACAAATCTATATACGGGAGCTATATCTAAATCTTAACCGATTTCAAAAAAAAAAAAAAAAAACTTCACAGACGTCAAACTGGACTGACTTCAGTACGAAGTACAACATTTTGTAAGATGAATTCAATACCAAACTGTTTTTAACCTCTAAGAAGTAATTATCGATGACTGGCGGTCAATTGACGAAGATTTTCGAAAAAAAATTATAGACAGTGTGATGGATAGCATTTTTGAACTTATTCAAAATAAGGGAGGTTTTACCTATTATTGTCCTAGACCCAGTAAGTATACCGATCGTCATATCTTGACTAGCGGAGTCGATCTAGACATGTGTGTCCGTCTGTCCATTATAATTTGTTAACACGGTACAGGTCATAGTTCTGGACCAATCTTCACGAAATTTTGCATGTATGATGGGTTCTGGGCAATGAAGACCTCTATTGGTTTTGGTTAACATCGGGATTAGGGAATTTAATGTTTCTTCTGATAGCTCCAGAGACCCCAATTATGGCCCGAACACGGATGCGGGGATCGGCCCAAAAATTGATAAAGATCGATCATTTTTAGCGGGTCAAAGAAACCCTGACTTTTTGCGAAAAATGACATAATTTGTATTCTATGGCGTATATATTTGCCACTGATGAACATAGACACGAGAAGTTGAAAGTATATCCAAGAGGAGTTGTTGACCAATATATATATATGGGATGGAGTGGGCCGAAAACTTAATTTTTGGTGTTTTTTCGATTCGATCTATAGACCACAAGCCGACATCACAACACAACCCACATTAAAAGGAATCTGGATATTTTCTCTCATTTTGTAAAAGTGCGCCTACAGTTATGAAACATCAATAAATTTAAAATTGCCGAGTTAGACGAAGCAATAAAGAATAAATCTATTATATCATGTGTACAATAATATAATGGGTCCATTTTATTTATCAACGTACATACCAAATCGATTAAAGGTGCGTCTACAGTTATGATACGTAGTGTATTATGAAACTCGGTAATTCCAAGGGTTTAAGCTCGTTTTACAATAATATTGGGTACAATTCAGCATTTTGCCTTTTCATCTTTCTACTGAAAATTATCTATATTGGTAAATTTTTTTTGTAACCCCCATTTAACGTTCATCTTAAATTTATGTATTTTGGGGAGTAATGGCACGTTTTTTAACCGTATTCTGAGAGTAATACAGTATCTGAAATCCCCTTCGATTACAGGTATTTGAAATGTACACCTGAAGGATCGTATTAAAATCCGACTAGATTGTCCCATGGTTCCTTTCGAGAATATGCATAAAATCACTTTATGTCCAAGTAAAATTTTAAACAATGTATAAGTCGCATTTGGCACAAGGACGAACCATCCAACGGTGTGCCCTAGATTGTGTTGAGTACTGTGGTACAGGATATTATGTCTTTGTGCATATGTTTGTAACAGGCAAAAGGAAACGAAATAGACACATGGTTCCTTTTGAGAATATACATAGAATAACTTTTTGAGTCGATTTACGCATGTCCGACTGTTCGTCCGTCCGTCCATGTATTTTTGTGAACAAAGAACAAGTCGCATTTATGATCCGATTTGGATGAAATTTGGCACAGGTCACTTATTTGGCCCAAGGACGAACCCTATTGAAATTGGGAAAAATCGGTTCAGATTTATATATAGCTCCCATATAAATTTTTCTCCGATTTAAGGTAAATGGTGCACCAAATTCCCTATATATCTTTCGATTTGCACGGAATTTGGCACAGCGTAATGAATAAGGTCTAGAATGATGTGTGCAAAGCTCCTCAATATATCTTCGTCCGATTTAATATGTTTGGTGCACCAAAGTCCCTATATATCTTTTGATTTGCACGAAATTTGGTACAGCGTAATGAATTAGGTCTAGAATGATGTGTGTTAAGCTTCCTGAAAATCGGTTCAGATTTAGATATAGCTCCCATATATATTTTCGTCCGATTGAAGGTAAATGGTGGACCAAAGTCCCTACATATCTCTCGATTTGCAGGAAATTTGGCACAGCGTAATGAATTGGACATAAACTGATGTGTGTTAGATTTCCTAAAAATCGGTTCAGATTTATATAGCTCCCATATATATTTTCGTCCAATTTAATTATTTGGTGCACCAATGTCCCTATATATCTTTTGATTTGCACGAAATTTGGCACAGCGTAATGAATTAGGTCTAGAATGATGTGTGTTAAGTTTCATGAAAATCGGATCAGATTTAGATATAGCTCCCATATATATTTTCGTCCGATTTAATGTATTTGGTGCACCAAAGTCCCTATGTATCTCTCGATTTGCGCGAAATGTGGCACGGCGTAATGAATTAGGTCTAGAATGACGTGTGTTAAGCTTCCAGAAAATCGGTTCAGATTTAGATATAGCTCCCATATATATATTTTCGTCCGATTTAATGTAAATGGTGCAAAAAAGTCTCTATATAAAGAATTAAGTGTAGAACGAAATTTGGCACAGCGCAATGAACTAGGTCTAGAATGACGTGTGTTAAGTTTTATGAACATCGGTTCAGATTTAGATATAGCTTATATATCTGACCAAATGAAAAATTTAGTATCGGTTGCAGAATGACATGTTTACTGATCCAATTTCATTTTACTGGTTCTTTAAAAATGCGACGTCTGTTAGGATTCATCCGTTGAATATACCCAAAGTGGTGAAGGGTATCAGTAGTCGGCCCCTACCGACGTTACTACTTTCCTTGCTATTTTTTACCGATTTTATGTACAGTAAACACCCTTCGTTTGTCCGATTGAGATGAAATTTTAGATACTTTATTTAATCGGTTCAGATTCTTATATAATTCCTATATATATTTCTGTCCGAATTAAGGTGAATGGTGCAATAAAATCTTTATTTTTTTACACCAAATTTTGCAAAACGTTTTGAAGTTAGTATAGGTTCAGATGAAAATATTACTCCCATATATATGTTTTCGACTGACTTCATGTTAATTATGAACTGTTGTCGAATTGACATAAAACTTTGATCAGCGCTCTGTTTATCGATTTACATAATTTTGTCCCTTGGCACGACTCTAAATTTGCCCTAATGAAATGGAATTTTGTGCATGTTGCCGGGGACATGTGTATGGATTGATGTATCCAATAAGAACCCATTGTACCAAATTTCAGCGAATTCGGTTGAAAAGCGCGCTCAAGAACATCAAAATATGGAAAATAGGGGGTACCTGTGTATGGGGGTTATGCCTAAACGTTATGCTGATCAAGATTATATATACACATTATAGGGTAGGAAATGATTTTTTAATGAGTTATAACCGAAAAGACAAACTTAATATACTCCATACTATGTTGGATGGTGTAAAATGGTACAAATGTACTCGGCTATTGATCGTACGGTTAAGTCGGTTCACATATAGACATATAGATCACATAGTTAATTTCATGTCAATGGTCCATCAAAAATGAGGAGGCATCTCTTGAATACAGGCCCCGTCCGACTTTAGTACTTTCCTTACTGTACCCAACTCATACACGCTGTGTGATAAAACTTCCTATATACCTATGATATTATGATTGCATCATACGTATGGAGAGCCCTTATTAGAAGTTCTAAAGCATAGATCCGTATGCAGAGTTTTTTTTACGCCAATTCAATTCAGTAGAAAATGTGTCCAAAATCCACAATATTTTACAACTCCGGAAATACGTTTACGTATCGAAGGCTTTGTTAAAAGTGGATATTTACCGATGAGTTTGTATCCGAATTACATTTAGTTTGACAAAACATTAGAGCTATTCCTAATCCTGAAACTAGATCATTTTGTTAATCCCTGAAAATCGGTTGAAAATGATTGGGTTTCTCTCCAATAAGAACTCGAAGTACGAATTTATTGTCAAGTCCATCAGAAAATGTTTACAAAACCAGTGAGCGGAGCAGTATACTCGGACGGGGCCGACCATACGATACCCTACACAACTACCAAGGAACTCTAACTTTCTGCGGATGTTTATTCCGAGCTTGAGCAATATTTTAAAATATTTGCCGCGACTTGTTCGATTAGAGGTCAACACTTCATCCCAAAATTTTATTCTGATCATCATCGAAAATTATAAGCGTTATCCTTGACCATAATTGGAACTTCATTGAAAATTTCAAAGCGATCAGCGCTATATTTCCGCCCTCTAATGTGGTAATGGGTTAATAAATAATATCTGTAAATATTTAGGTGTAACTCCCACATCCGAGTACATACGACAATACAATTGGTATCAACTACTCCTCTTGGATATAGTATCAACTTATCGGATCTATATCCTTCAGGAGTAAATATATAAACCACAGAATTCAATTTTTTTAATTTTTCACACAAAAGTCAGAGTCCAATTGACCCTCTAAATAATGACCGATCTTTTTCAAAGGAGACATGCTTATTCTTTGGCCCAATCCCCTTTTCCATGTAAAATTTTCGGACCATAATTGCGGCTTCTGGAGCGACCAGAAAATCAGACAAAAATTAAGTATTTGGTCCATTTCATCACCTAAATATTATCCTATCTTTACCAAAAAATAGGGTTCTTCATTGGCCAGAACCCATCCTACATGCAAAATTTCGTGAAGATTGGTCCATAACTGTGGCCTGTATCGTGTTTACAAATTATAATGGACAGACGTACGGACGGACGGACGGACACACATGTCTTAGATCGACTCAGCTAGTCGAGATATGACGATCGGTATACTTAAAGGTGGGTCTAGGACCAATATTTCGTGGAGTTACAAACTCTTGGGGCTGCGCAAAGCTATAATACCCTGACAACATAGTTGTGTAGGATATAATTTTCAAATTAAAGAATATCGGGAGTGAAGATGTCGATAGCATATATGTACTTCGGTTTTGTAATAACTGTAGTTTTCGTGTCCTGTTGTATCGAAATGCCTCCTACCCAGTTTGAAAATAGTCCCACGATATGGACACCAAAATCTACTATAAAACTTAGTTTTATTTTTAATATAAAATTCTCATTTGATTAACCCATTTTTAAGCGAACTTGAACGATGTTGAAGTTCATGGAATGACACTTTATACGATATACATTATTGACACATGAACATAGCATGTATATACGATATATACGATACATGTTGTCAAGTATGTCAAATTGGATAAATACGTACACAAACTCGGTAAAGTTTTTTGTTCGCATTTTATAAAAAAACACTCTTTTTGTGTTGACAGTTTATTGACATTTGTTTTAATTTACATTGTTTGACATTGTTGGTTTGTTTGTTGTTGTCGTCGTCGTCAATGTTATTGTCCCCGTTGAGGTTCATCATGTATTATCTTTTCTCTTTTATTTTTAGTTGATCCTTTTCGGTCAATGCACATCCATTTTAAATGAACTCATGGGGGCCATTGATGAGGGTTACGTGTTGCACTACATTACAGAGTACAACAACAACAATAACGGGCAATGTGTGATGTCAAATGGAAATGACAAATTACCATACAATGAGGGTAAGTACAACTTTTAATATAATGATGTTGAAGTGCGTCAAATTATAAACGGGGATCTGTCAGCTTTGCAAGAGTACTTCAACAATTACACATGTATGAATTATGGTCAAAAACAGTTTCTGATAAGTCTTAACTTTGTGTACAATGTGGCATATACATTGAGAGTATTTAATTTGAATGTTAACCTTTTAGGAATTGTTTTTGGCCGGAATTTTCATGTTGACTTTATATGTCGTTTTATACATATCCGTTCGTCCGTCGTTCTGTATGTCGGTCAATATTAGACTGTAAACAAAATATCTGAATCAGATGGAATTTGACACAGCCTATGTATTTGGCAAACTCTAGGAATAAGTAATAAATGATTGTTTTTGGTCGTCTGTATGGAAAAATCAGTATCAGTAGGGGAGACTGGGGCACATCCGGTACTTTTTTAGAGCTCTATATCTCAGTACTTATTCAAGAGATAAAAAAAAAACTTTTTGGCTGGTTATTTTTGGCTGATACTTAATTATAAAAATTAGTACCAAAAAGTGAAAAAAGCGTTACCATCATTGGTATACTACCATCATAGGTATACTAACAGATACCATAATATAGAGTATATACCCAAAAGTGGACCTATACCGAAAATTCAATGTACACCAAATACAAATTTCAGCAATTTTTAATGGATATTTTTCCTAAAAACCACAGAAAGTGGTTCGATATTGACGACGCATGATAGAGTGGAAAATCCACAAAATACTACAATTAAGAGGTCACAGTTATATAAGGCCATCACCAATATACACAGGTTTTATTTCGGGGGGTTATCGAATTGCCTAATTGAGAACAGATATAGCTTCATTTCGAAACTAAAATTTTTGTATCAGAATACATTTCTTTACCCTAAATATTAACAAGTGAAAAAGCGTTAAGTTCGGCCGGGCCGAATAATCTACAAACCGATTTATGTAAACCAAATAAAAACTTTCGCAATTTTTAATGGGGATAGCAATTTA